>NW_017194763.1:0-9196 GCF_001704415.2 Capra hircus
GGCAGGTGCTCTCGACTTAGGACGAGGACCACAGGGACCCCGCTCTGGTGGCCTCAGGAAAGGCCAGTCCCCATTCAGTTGCTCGGGGCCTCACGGGATTCCTCTCCCGTCGATGCGGTCCTAAGATCTTGTGTGGAGTCGGTGCTGGAACCTGAGGATTCCTCTGCAGTGCTGACATGGATCTTGGGGAACTTCTGGAGTCTCCCCCAGGGGAGTCAGTCCTCGTCTCCAGTGGGGGCATGCAAGTGCGCTTTCCTCCCGAGATGTAAGCAGCAGTGTCATGCTTCCCTTCGCGTGGATCAAGGGATCTGTCGCTTTCCCTCGAGGCTTTCCCACGAGGCTTTCCCTCGAGGCTTTCCCACAGGGCTGTCCCACGTGCCTCCGTGGTGTGAGTCAATCCTTGGTTTGAAAGTCGAGGCAGTGCAGGGAAAACAGGTTTCCCTGGAATGGACTGAGACATCTGGGGACTCTGGGAATGGTGGCACGACCCTGGAGTTCCTCTCGCCTTTCCTGTGGAGAGCGCCTCCTCTTGAGTTGCGACGGAAACGCCGGATTTCTTTCCCGAACACGCAGGGAAAGGATCCCTCCTCCCGAGCTAGGAGGCGGAAACGGGGCTCCTCTGGGTGTGGGCGGGACACTCATGCTTCCTCTCGAGTGGAGACGGGTATGTCGGGGAAATTTCTTGAGTTGCAGCAAGGGGGTGAAGGACCCTTTGGAAGTTCCAGAGGTTAGGTGTGATTAGCCTCCAGAAGCCTCAGCGGAAATGCGCCTCATCTTGCCTTGAGGGGAGAACTTCCTGGATTTTCTCGAGTTGCGGCAGGTGCTCTCGACTTACGACGGGACCTCAGGGACCCTCTCTGGTGGACTCAGGAAAGGCCAGTTCACATGCTCGTTGCTAAGGGGCCTTTCGGGATTCCTCTCCCGTCGATGCCGGGGCCTAAGACCTTGTGTGGAGTCGGTGCCGGAACCTGAGGATTCCTCTCCAGTGCTGACATGGATCTTGGGGTACTTCTGGAGTCTCCCAGGGGAGTCAGTCCTCGTCTCGAGTGAGGGCATGCACGTGCGCTTTCCTCCCGAGCTGTAGCAGCAGTGTCACCCTTCCCTTCGCGTGGATCAAGGCATCTGTGGCTTTCCCTCGAGGCTTTCCCATGAGACTTTCCCACGAGGCTTTCCCACAGGGCTGTCCCACGTGCCACCGTCGTGTGAGACGATCCTCGGCTTGAAAGTCGAGGCAGCGCACGGAAAACAGGTTTCACTGGAATGGCCCTGAGACATCTGGGAGACTCTGGGAATGGTGGAACGACCCTGGAGTTCCTCACGCCTTTCCTGTGTAAAGTGTCCCCTCTTGAGATGCGACGGGAACGCCGAGAATTCTTTCTGGACCTCGCAGGGAAACGATCCCTCCTCCCGAGCTATGAGGCAGAAACGGGGCTCCTCTGGATGTGGGCGGGACTCTCGTGCTTCCTCTCGAGTGGAGACGGATATGTCGGGGAACTTCTTGAGTTGCAGCAAGGATGTGAAGGACGTTTTGGAAGTTCCAGATGTTAGATGTGATTAGCCTCGAGACGCCACAGCGGAAATGGGCCTCATCTCGAATGGAGGTGAGAACCTCCTGGATTTTCTCGAGGTGCGGCAGGTGCTCTCGACTTACGACGGGGACCTCATGTACCCGCTCTGGTGGCCTCAGGAAAGGCCAGTCCCCATGCCAGATGTTCGGGGCCTCTCGGTATTCCTCTCCCGTCGATGCCAGGGCCTAAGACCTTGTGTGGAGTCGGTGCTGGAACCTGAGGATTTCTTTCCAGTGCTGACATGGATCTTGGGGTACTTCTGGAGTCTCCCCTGGGAGTCAGTCCTCGTCTCGAGTGGGGGCATGCACGTGCGCTTACCTCCCAATCTGTATCAGCAGTTTCACGCTTCCCTTCACGTGGATCAAGGGATGTGTGGCTTTACCTCGAGGCTTTCCCACGAGGCTTTCGCTCGAGGCTTTCCCACAGGGCTTTCCCACGTGCCACCGTGGTGTGACTCTATCCCCGGATTGAAAGTCGAGGCAGTGCAGGGAAAACAGGTTTCCCTGGAATGGGTTGAGACATCCGGGGGATTCTGGGAATGGTGGCACGACCTGGAGTTCCTCTCACCTTTACTGTTTAGAGCGCCTCCTCTTGAGATGCGACGGGAACGCCGGGAATTCTTTCCGGACACGCAGGGAAAGGATCCCTTCTCTCGAGCTAGGAGGCGGAAACACGGCTCATCTGAATCCTGGCTGGACTCTCGTGCTTCCTCTCGAGTGGAAACGGGTATGTCGGGGAACTTCTTGAGTTGCAGCAAGGGTGTGAAGGACCCTTTCGAAGTTCCAGAGCTTAGGTGTGATTAGACTCGAGACCTCTCAGCGGAAAAGGGCCTCATCTCGCCTGGAGGGGAGAACCTCCTGGATTTTCTCGAGTTGCGGCAGGTGCTCTCGACTTAGGACGGGGTCCTCAGGGACCCGCTATGGTGGCCTCAGGAAAGGCCAACCCATGCGAGTTGCTCAAGGGCCTTTCGGAATTCCTCTCCCATCGATGCTGGGGACTGAAACCTTGTGTGGAGTCGGTGCCATAACCTGAGGATTCCTCTCCAGTGCTGACATGGTTCTTGTGGGTACTTCTGGAGTCTCCCCAGGGAGTAAGTCCTCGTCTCGAGTGGGGCCATGCACGTGTGCTTTCCTCCAGAGCTGTAGCAGCAGTGTCACGCTTCCCTTCGTGTGGATCAAGGGATCAGTGGCTCTCCCTCGAGGGTTTCCCACGAGGCTTTCCACACGAGGCTTTCCCACAGGGCTGTCCCTCGTGCCACCGTGGTGTGAGTCGATCATCGGCTTGAAAGTGAAGGCAGTGCCAGGAAAACAGGTTTCCCTGGAATGGACTGAGACATCTGGGGGACTCTGGGAATGGTGGCACGACCCTGGAGTTCCTCTCGCTTTTCCTGTGGAGAGCGCCTCCTCTTGAGATGCGATTGGAATGCAGGGAATTCTTTTCCGACCACGCACTGAAAGGATCCCTCCTCTCGAGCTATGAGGCAGAAAAGGGGCTCCACTGGATGTGGGCGGGACTCTTGTGCTTCCTCTCAAGTGGAGACGGGTATGTCGGGGGAACTTCTTGAGTTGAAGCAAGGCTGTGAAGGACTCTTTGGAAGTTCGAGAGTTTAGGTGTGATTAGCCTCGAGACGCCTCAGCGGAAATGGACCTCATCTCACCTGGAGGGGAGAACCTCCTGGATTTTCTCGAGTTGCGGCAGGTGCTCTCGACTTACGACCTGGACCTCAACCCCGCTGTTTTGCCTGAGGAAAGGCCAGTCCCCATGCGAGTTGCTAGAGGTCCTGTCGCTATTCCTCTCCCGTCGATGCCAGGGCCTAAGACCTTGTGTGGAGTCGGGGCCGGAACCTGAGGATTCCTCTCAGGGCTGACATGCATCTTGGGGTATTTCTGGAGTCTCCCCATGGGAGTCAGTTCTCGTCTCGAGTAGGGGCATGCACGTGCGCTTTCCTCCCGTGCTGTAGCAGCAGTGTCATGCTTCCCGTCGCGTGGTTTAAGGGATCTGTGGCTTTCCCTCGAGGCTTTCCCACGAAGCTTTCCCAAGGGGTTGTCACTCGTGCAACCGTGGTGTGAGTCGATCCTCGGCTTGAAAGTCGAAGCAGTGCAGGGAAAACAGGATCCTCTGGAATGGACTGAGACATCTGGGGACTCTTGGAATGGTGGCACGACCCATGAGTTCCTCTCGCCTTTCCTGTGCAGCGCGCCTCCTCTTGAGATGCGTCGGAAACTTCGGGAATTCTTTCCGAGGAAGCAGGGAAGGATCCCTCATCTCGAGCTTGGAGGCGGAAACGGAGCTCCTCTGGCAGTGGCCGGACCCTCGTGCTTCCTCTGGAGTGGAGACGGGTATGTCGGGGAACTTCTTGAGTTTTAGCAAGGGTGTTTAGGACACTTTGGAAGTTCCAGAGTTTTAGGTGTGATTACTCTCGAGACACCGCAGAGAAAATGGGCCTCATCTCGACTGGAGCAGAGAACTTCCTGGATTTTCTCGAGTTGCCGCAGGTACTCTCGACATACGACCGTGACCTCAGGGACAGTGTAGCAGATGTGTCACTCTTCCCCTCGCGGGGATCAAGGAATCTGTGGCTTTCAATCGAGGCTTTCTCACAGGGCTGTCCCACATGCCACCATGGTGTGAGTGGATCCTCGGCTTGAATGTCGAGGCAGTGCAGGGAAAACAGGGTTCCCTGGAATGGACTGAGACATCTGGGGGACTCTGGGAATGGTGGCACGACCCTGGAGTTCCTCTCGCCTTTCCTGTGGAGAGCGACTCCTCTTGAGATGCGACAGGAACACCGGGTATTCTTTCCAGACCACGCAGGGAAAGGATCCCTCCTCTCAAGCTAGGAGGCAGAAACGGGTCTCCTCTGGATGTGGGCGGGACTCTCGTGCTTCCTCTCGAGTGGAGACGGGTATGTCGGGGAATTTCTTGAGTTGCAGCAAGGGTGTGAAGGACCCTTTGGAAGATCCAGAGGTTAGGTGTCATTAGCCTCGAGCCGCCTCAGCGGAAATGGGCCTCATCTCGCCTTGAGGCGAGAACCTCCTGGATTTTCACGAGTTGCGGCAGGTGCTCTCGACTTACGACGGGGACCTCAGGAACCCTCTCTGGTGGCCACAGGAAAGGCCAGTCCCCATGCGAGTTTCTCGGGGGCCTCTAGGGATTCCTCTCCGTCGATGCTGGGGCCTAAGACCTTGTGTGGAGTCGGTGCCGGAACCTGAGAATTCCTCTCCAGTGCTGACATGAATCTTGGGTACTTCTGGAGTCTCCCCAGGGGAATCAGACCTCGTCTCGAGTGGGGGCATGCACGTGCGAATTCCTCCGAGCTGTAGCAGCAGTGTCGCGCTTCCCTCCGGGGATCAAGGGATATGTGGCTTTCCCTTGAGACTTTCCTACGAGGCTTTCCCACGAGGCTTTCCCACGAGACTTTCCCACAGGGCTGTCCCACGTGCCACCGTGGTGTGAGTCAAATCTCGGCTTGAAAGTCGAGGCAGTGCAGGGGAAAACAGGTTTCCCTGGAATGGCCTGAGACACCTGGGGGACTCTGGGAATGGTGGCACGACCCTGGAGTTCCTCTCGCCTTTCCTGTTTAGAGCGCCTCCTCTTGAGATGCGACGGGAACGCCGGGAATTCTTTCCTGACCACGCAGGGAAAGGAACCCTTCTCTCGAGCTAGGAGGCGGAAACGGGGCTCCTCTGGATGTGGGCAGAATTCTCGTGCTTCCTCTCGAGTGGAGACGGGTATGTCGGGGAACTTCTTGAGTTGCAGCAAGGGTGTGAAGGACCTTTGGAAGTTCCAGAGGTTAGGTGTGATTAGCCTCGAGACGCCTCAGCAGAAATGGGCCTCATCTCGCCTGGAGGGGAGAACCTCCTGGATATTCTCGAGTTGTGGCAGGTGCTCTCGACTTAGGATGAAGACCTCAGGGACGCGCTCTGGTGGCCTCAGGAACGGCCAGTCCCCATGTGAGTTGCTCGGGGGCCTCTCGGGATTCCTCTCCCGTCGATGCCGGGGCCTAAGATCTTCTGTGGAGTGGGTGCGGAACCTGAGGATTCCTCTGCTGTGCTGACATGGATCTTGGGGTACTTCTGGAGTCTCCCCAGGGAAGTCAGTCCTCGTCTCGAGTGGGGGCATGCACGTGCGCTTTCCTGCCGAGCTGTAGCAGCAGTGTCACGCTTCCCTTGGCATGATCCACGCCAAGGGATCAGGATCTTTCTCTCGAGGCTTTCCCACCAGGCTTTCCCAGGAGGCTTTCCCACAGGGCTGTCCCACATGCCACCGTGGTGTGAGTCAATCCTCGGCTTGAATGTCGAGGCAGTGTAGGGAAAACAGGTTTCCCTGGAATGGACTGAGACATCTGGTGGACTCTGGGAATGGTGGCACGACCCTGGAGTTCCTCTCGCCTTTCCTGTGGAGAGCGACTCCTCTTGAGATGCGACAGGAACACCGGGTATTCTTTCCAGACCACGCAGGGAAAGGATCCCTCCTCTCAAGCTAGGAGGCAGAAACGGGTCTCCTCTGGATGTGGGCGGGACTCTCGTGCTTCCTCTCGAGTGGAGACGGGTATGTCGGGTAACTTCTTGAGTTGCAGCAAGGGTGTGAAGGACCCTTTCGAATTTCCAGAGCTTAGGTGTGATTAGACTCGAGACCTCTCAGCGGAAATGGGCCTCATCTCACCTGGAGGGGAGAACCTCCTGGATTTTCTCGAGTTGCGGCAGGTGCTCTCGACTTACGACCTGGACCTCAAGGACCCGCTTTGTTGGCCTGAGGAAAGGCCAGTCCCCATGCGAGTTGCTAGAGGTCCTGTCGCTATTCCTCTCCCGTCGATGCCAGGGCCTAAGACCTTGCGTGGAGTCGGGGCCGGAACCTGAGGATTCCTCTCCAGGGCTGACATGCATCTTGGGGTATTTCTGGATTTCCCCATGGGAGTCAGTTCTCGTCTCGAGTAGGGGCATGCACGTGCGCTTTCCTCCCGTGCTGTAGCAGCAGTGTCACGCTTCCCGTCGCGTGGTTTAAGGGATCTGTGGCTTTCCCTCGAGGCTTTCCCACGAAGCTTTCCCAAGGGGTTGTCACTCGTGCAACCGTGGTGTGAGTCGATCCTCGGCTTGAAAGTCGAAGCAGTGCAGGGAAAACAGGATCCTCTGGAATGGACTGAGACATCTGGGGGACTCTTGGAATGGTGGCACGACCCATGAGTTCCTCTCGCCTTTCCTGTGCAGCGCGCCTCCTCTTGAGATGCGTCGGAAACGTCGGGAATTCTTTCCCGAGGAAGCAGGGAAGGATCCCTCATCTCGAGCTTGGAGGCGGAAACGGAGCTCCTCTGGCAGTGGCCGGACCCTCGTGCTTCCTCTGGAGTGGAGACGGGTATGTCGGGGAACTTCTTGAGTTTTAGCAAGGGTGTTTAGGACACTTTGGAAGTTCCAGAGTTTAGGTGTGATTACTCTCGAGACACCGCAGAGAAAATGGGCCTCATCTCGACTGGAGCAGAGAACCTCCTGGATTTTCTCGAGTTGCGGCAGGTACTCTCGACATACGACCATGACCTCAGGGACAGTGTAGCAGATGTGTCACTCTTCCCCTCGCGGGGATCAAGGGATCTCTGGCTTTCCCTCGAGGCTTTCTCACAGGGCTGTCCCACATGCCACCATGGTGTGAGTGGATCCTCGGCGTGAAAGTCGAGGCAGTGCTGGGAAAACGGGTTCCTCTGAAATGGACTGAGACATCTGGGGGACTCTTGGAATGGTGGCACGACCCTGGAGTTCCTCTCGCCTATCCTATTGAGAGCCCTTGCTCTTGAGATGCCTCGGGAACGCCGAAAAATCTTTCCTGACTAAGCAGGATAGGATCCTTCATCTCGGAAACGGGGTTCCTCTGAATGTGGCGGGACCCTCGTGCTTCCTCTCGTGTGGAGACGGGTATGTCGGGGAACTTCTTGAGTTGCAGCAAGGACCCTTTTGAATTTCCAGAGGTTAGGTGTGATGAGCCTCCAGACACCTCAGAAGAAATGGGCCTCAATTCGCCTGGAGGGGAGAACCTCCTGGATTTTACCTAGTTGTGGCAGGTGCTCTCTAGTTACGACGGGTCCTCAGGGACCCGCTCTGGTGGCCTCAGGAAAGGCCAGTCCCCATGCGAGTTACCAGGGGGCCTCTAGGGATTCTCTCCATCGATGCCAGTGCCTAAGACCTTGTGTGGAGTCGGGGCCAGAACCTGAGGATGCCTCTCCAGTGCTGACATGAATCTTTCCGTACTTCTGGAGTCTCACCAGGGGAGTCAGTCCTCATCTCGTGTGGGGGCATGCACCTGCCATTTCCTCACGACCTGCAGCAGCAGTGTCACGCCTGCCGACGTGTGGATCAAGGGATCTGTCGCTTTCCATTGAGGCTTTCCTACGAGGCTTTCCAACAGGGCTGTCCCACGTGCCACAGTGGTGTGAGTCGATCCTCGCGTGTACGTCGAGGCTGTGCAGTGAAAACAGTTTCTTCTGGAATGGACTTAGACATCTGGGGGACTCTTGGAATGCTGGCAAGGCCCTGGAGTTCCTCTCGTCTTTCCTGTTGAGAGCGCCTCCTCTTGAGAATGGACGGGAAGGCCGGAATTCTTTCCCGACGACGAAGGAAAGGATCCCTCTTCTCGAGCTATGAGGCGGAAACGGGGCTCCGCTGGATATGGGCGGGGACCCTCTCGTCCTTCCTCTCGAGTGGATATGGGTATGTCGGAGAACTTCTTGACTTGCAGCAGGGTGTGAAGGACCCTTTGGAAGTTCCAGAGGTTAGGTGTGATTAGCCTCGAGACGCCTCAGCGGAAATGGGCGTCATCTCGCCAGGAGGGAGAACCTCCTGGATTTTCTCGAGTTGAGGCAGGTGCTCTCGAGTTACGACGGAGACCTCAGGGACCCGCTCTGGTGACCTCAGGAAAGGCCAGTCCCCATGCGAGGTGCTAGGGGGCCTCTCAGGATTCCTCTCCCGTCGATGCCGGGGCCTAAGACCTGTGTGGAGTCGGGACCGGAACCTGATGATTCCTCTCCAGTGCTGACATGGATCTTGGCGTACTTCTGGAGTCTCCCTAGCTTGCGTCAGTCCTCGGCTCGAGTGGGGTCATGCACGTGCGCTTTCCTCCGAGCGGTAGCAGCAGTGTCATGCTTCCCTTCTCGTGGATCAAGGAATCTCTGGCTTTCCCTGGAGTCTTTCCCATGAGGCTTTCCCACAGGGCTATTCCACTTGCCACCATGGTGTGAGTCGATCCTTGGCGTGAAAGTCGAACCAGTGCAGGGAAAACAGGAACCTCCTTCCCCACAGTAGGGGATACACTGTCCCCTTGGGCGGGTATCTCCAGGGCACTCGCGCTGGGGGGTTGCCCGCGAGGTGCGGCGCCTCAGGCTCCACGTGAGAAAAGCCCCAAATGGCATTAGCTGCCAGTCCAGATGCTGGCCACTCAGGTCTCTGGCCGGAGCCTTGGGCTCCAGCAACTCAAAGCCCTCGGGGGTGGCACTCTGGGACTGCTGTAGGGAAAGGATGCCAAAGAGCCCACGGAGGAGTTGGGGAGGGGCATGGGGAAACGGAGGCGAGGACAGCGAGGGATCTAGGTGGAGGCGCTGGAGAGAGCGTCTGGTGTCCCGGAATGCCTCGGAGGAGCCAGCGGGG
>NW_017194764.1:0-9195 GCF_001704415.2 Capra hircus
CCTCGTGGGAAAGCCTCGAGGAAAGCACAGATCCCTTGATCACGCGAAGGGAAGCGTGACACTGCTGCTAAATCTCGGAAATAAAGCGCACGTGCATGCCCCCACTCGAGACGAGGACTGACTCCCCTGGGAGTCTCCAGAAGTACCCAAGATCAAGTCAGCACTGGAGAGGAATGCTCAGGTTCCGGCACCGACTCCACACAAGGTCTTAGGCCCAGGCATCGACTGAGAGACATCACGAGAGGCTCCCGAGCAACACGCAAGGGGACTGGCCTTTCCTGAGGCCACCAGAGCGGGTCCCTGAGGTCCCCATCATAAGTCGAGAGCACCTGCTGCAACTCGAGAAATCCAGGAGGTTCTCCCCTCCAGGCAAGATAAGGCCCATTTCTGCTGAGGCATCTCGAGGCAATCAAACTAACCTCTGGAACTTCACAGGGTCCTTCACACCCTTTCTGCAACTCAAGAAGTTCCCCAACATACCCGTCTCCACTCGAGAGGAAGCACGAGAGTCCCGCCCACATCCAGAGGAGCCCTTTTTACGCCACCTAGCTCGAGAGGAGGGATCCTTTCCCTGAGTGGTCGGGAAAAATTCCCGGCGTTCCCGTCGCATCTCAAGAGGAGGCGCCCTCCACAGGAAAGGCGAGAGGAACTCCAGGGTCGTGCACCATTCCCAGAGTCCCCCAGATGTCTCAGTCATTCCAGCAAAACCTGTTTTCCCTGCACTGCCTCGACGTTCAAAGCCGAGGATCGACTCACACCACGGTGGCACGTGGGACAGCCCTGTTGGAAAGCCTCGAGGGAAACCCTCGTGGGAAAGCCTCAAGGGAAAGCCACAATCCCTTGATCCACACGAAGGGAAGCACGACACTGTTGCTACAGCTCGGGAGAAAGCGCACGTGCATGCCCCACTCGAGACAAGGACTGACTCCCCTGGGGAGACTCCAGAAGTACTCCAAGATCCATGTCAGCACTGGAGAGGAATCCTCAGGTTCCGGCACTGACTCCATACAAGGTCTTAGGCCCCATAATCGACGGGGAGGAAACCCGAGAGGCCCCCGAGCAACTCGCATGGGACTGGCCTTTCCTGAGGCCACCAGAGCGGGTCCCTGAGGACCCCGTCATAAGTCGAGAGCACCTGCCCGCAACTAGAGAAAATCCAGGAGGTTCTCCCTCCAGGCGAGATGAGGCCCATTTCCGATGAGGCGTCTCAAGGCTAATCAACCCTTAACTCTGGAACTTCAAAAGGGTCCTTCACACCCTTGCTGCAACTCAAGAATTTCCCTGACATACCCGTCTCCTCTCGAGAGGAAGCACGAGAGTCCCGCCCCCATCCAGAGGAGCCCCGTTTCCGCCTCCTAGCTCGAGAGGAGAGTTCCTTTCCCTGCGTGGTCGGGACAGAATTCCGGCGTTGCCGTCGCATCTCAAGAGGAGTCCTCTCCACAGGAAAGTCGAGAGGAAACTCCTGGGTCGTACCACCATTCCCAGAGTCCCCCAGATGTCTCCGTCCATTCCAGGGAAACCTGTTTTCCCTGCACTGCCTCGACTTTCAAGCCGAGGATCGACTCACACCACGGTGGCGCGTAGGACAGCCCTTTGGGAAAGCCTGGTGGCCTGGTGGGAAAGCCTCATGGGAAAGCCTCGAGGGAAAGCCACAGATGCTTTGATCCACGCGAAGGGAAGCGTGACCTGCTGCTAAGGCTCGGAAGGAAAGCCCACGTGCAAGCCCCCACTCGAGACGAGCACTGACTCCCTGGGGAGACTCCAGAAGTACCCGAAGATCAATGTCAGCACTGGAGAGGAACCTCAGGTTGCGGCACCGACTCCACACAAGGTCTTAGGCCCCAGCATCGACGGGAGAGGAATCCCGAGAGGCCCCCGAGCAACTCGCATGGGGACTGTCCTTTCCTGAGGCCACCAGAGCGGGTCCCTGAGGTCCCCTTCGTAAGTCGAGAACACCTGCCGCAACTCGAGAAAATCCAGGAGGTACACCCCTCCAGGCAGATGAGGCCCATTTCCGCTGAGGCGTCTGGAGGCTAATCACATCTCACATCTGGAACTTCCAAAGGGTCCTTCACACCCGTTGCTGCAACTCAGGAAGTTCCCCACATACCCGTCTCCACTCGAGAGGAAGCACGAGAGTATCGCCCCAAATCCAGAGGAGCCCCGTTTCGCCTCCTAGCTCGAGAGGAGGGATCCTTTCCCTGCATGTTCGGGAAAGAATTCCCGGCGTTCCCGTCGCATCTCAAGAGGAGGCGCTCTCCACAGGAAAGGCGAGAGGAACTCCAGGGTCGTGCCACCATTCCCAGAGTCCCCCAGATGTCTCAGTCCATTCCAGGGAAACCTGTTTTCCCTGCACTGCCTCGACGTTCAAGTCGAGGATCGACTCACACCATGGTGGCACGTGGGACAGCCTGGGAAAGCCTCGTAGGAAAGCTCGTGGGAAAGCCTCGTGGAAAGCCTCAAGGGAAAGCCCCTGATCCCTTGATCCACGCGAAGGGAAGCGTGACACTGCTGCTACAGCTCGAGAGGAAAGCCGCATCTGCAGGCCCCCACTCGAGACGAGGACTGACGCCCCTGGGGAGACTCCAGAAGTACCACAAGATCCATGTCGGGACTGGAGAGGAATCCTCAGGTTCCGGCAACGACTCCACACAAGCTCTTAGGGCCAAGCATCAACAGGAGAGGAATCCGAGAGGCCCCAAGCAACTCGCATGGGGACTGGCCTTTCCTGAGGCCACCAGAGCGGGTCCCTGGGGTCCCCATCGTAAGTGGCGAGCACCTGCCGCAACTGGGGAAAATCCAGGAGGTTCTCCCCTCCAGGAGAGATGAGGCTCATTTGCGCTGAGGCGTCTCGGGGCTAATCACACCTAGCCTCTGGAACTTCCAAAGGGTACCTGACACCCTTGCTGCAAGTCAAGAAGTTCCCCGACATACCCGTCTCCACTCGAGAGGAAGCACGAGAGTCCCGCCCACATCCAGAGGAGCCCCATTTCTGCCTCTTAGCTCCAGAGGTGGGATCCCTTCGCGCGTTTTCTGGAAAGAATTCCCCGCGTTCCGTCGGCAATTCAAGAGGAGCCCCTCTACACAGGAAAGGCGAGAGGAACTCCAGGGTCGTGCCACCATTCGCAGACTCCCCCAGATGTCTAAGTGCATTCCAGGGAAACCTGTTTCCCTGCACTGCCTCGACTTTCTAGCCGAGGATCGACTCACACCACGGTGGCATGTGGAACAGCCCTGTGGGAAAGCCTCGTGGGAAAGCCTCGAGGGAAACCCTCGGGAAAGCCACAGATCCCTTGATCCACGCGAAGGGAAGCGTGACAGTGCTGCTACAGCTCGGGAGGAAAGCGCACGTGCATGCCCCCTCTCGAGACGAGGACTGACTCCCCTGGGCAGACTCCAGAAATACCCCAAGATCCATATCAGCAATGAAGAGGAATCCTCAGGTTCCGGCACCGACTCCACCCAAGGTCTTAGGCCCCTGCATCGACGGGAGAGAAATCCCGAATGGCTCCCGAGCAACTCGCATGGGGACTGGCCTTTCCTGAGGCCTCCAGAGGGGGTCCCTGTGGTCCCCGTCGTAAGTCGAGAGCACCTGACGCAAGTCAAGAAAATCCAGGAGGTTGTCCCCTCCAGGCGAGATGAGGCCCATTTCCGCTTAGCCGACTCGAGGCTAATCACACCTAACCTCTGGAACTTCCAAAGGGTCCTTCACAGCCTTGCTGCAACTCAAGAAGTTCCCACGTACCCGTCTCCACTCAAGAGGAAGCACGAGAGTCCCGCCCACATCCAGAAGAGCCCCGTTTCCGCCTCCTAGCTCCAGAGGAGGGATCATTTCCTTTCGTGGTCGGCAAAGAATTCCCGGCGTTCCCGTCGCATCTCAAGAGGAGTCGCTCTCCACAGGAAAGGCGAGAGGAACTCCAGAGTCATGCCACCATTCCCAGAGTCCCGCAGATGTCTCAGTCCATTCCAGGGAAACTTGTTTTCCCTGCACTGCCTCGACTTTCACGCCGAGGATTGACTCACACCACGGTGACACGTGGGACAGCCTTGTGGGAAAGCCTAGTGGGAAAGCCTCGTGGGAAAGCCTCGAGGGGAAAGCCACAGATCCCTTGATCCACGTGAAGGGAAGCGTGACACTGCTGCTACAGCTCGGGAGGAAAGCGCACGTGCATGCCGCCACTCGGGACAAGGACTGACTCCACTGGGGAGATTCCAGAAGTACCCAAGATCCATGTCAGTACTGGATAGGAACCTCAGGATCCGGCACCGACTCCACACAAGGTCTTAGGCCCCTGCGTCGACGGGAGAGAAATCCCGAGAGGCCCCCGTGCAACTCGCATGGGGACTGGCTTTTCCTGAGGCCACCAGAGAGGGTCCCTGTGGTCTCCGTCGTAAGTCGAGCACCCACCGCAACCCGAGAACATCCAGGAGGTTCTCCCCTCCAGGCGAGATGAGGCCCATTTCCGCTGAGGAGTCTCGAGGCTATTCACACCTAACCTCTGGAACTTCCAAAGGGTCCTTCACACCCTGGCTGCAACTCAAGAAGTTCCCCGACATACCTGTCTCCACACGAGAGGAAGCACAAGAGTCCCGCCCACATCCAGAGGAGCCCCGTTTCCGCCTCCTAGCTCGAGGAGGGATCCTTTCACTGCGTGCTTGGGAAAGAATACCCGGCATTCCCATCGCATCTCAAGAAGAGGCGCTCTCCACAGGAAAGGCGAGAGGAACTCCAGGGTCGTGCCACCATTCCAGAGTCCCCCAGATGTCTCCGTCCATTCCAGGGAATCCTGTTTTCCCTGCACTGCCTGGAATTTCAAGCCAAGGATCGACTCACACCACGGTGGCACGTGGGACAGCCCTGTGTGAAAGCCTCGTGGGAAAGCCTCGAGGGAAAGCCCCTGATCCCTTGATCCACGTGAAGGGAAGCGTGACACTGCTGCTACAGCTCGGGAGGAAAGCGCACGTGCATGCCCCCACTCGAGTAGAGGACTGACTGCCCTGGGGAGACTCCAGAAGTACCCCAAGATCCATGTCTGCACTGGGGAGGAATCCTCAGGTTCCGGCACTGACTCCACACAAGGTCTTAGGCCCTGGCATCGACGCGAGAGGAATCCCGAGAGGCCCCCGAACAACTGGCATGGGGACTGGCCTTTCCTGAGGCCACCAGAGCGGGTCCCTGAGGTCCCTGTCGTAAGTCGAGAGCACCTGCCGAAACTCGAGAAAATCCAGGAGGTTCTCCCATCCAGGCGAGATGAGGCCCATTTCCGCTGAGGCGTCTCAAGGCTATTCACACCTAACCTCTGGAACTTCCAAAGGGTCCTTCACACCCTTGCTGCAACTCAAGAAGATCCCCGACATACCCGTCCGCACTCGAGAGGAAGCACAAGAGTTCTGCCCACATCCAGAGGAGCACCGTTTTCGCCTCCCAGCTCGAGAGGAGGGATCCTTTCCCTGCGTGGTCGGGAAAGAATTCCCGGCGTTCCCGTCGCATCTCAAGAGGAGGCGCTCTCCACAGGAAAAGCGAGAGGAACTCCAGGGTTGTACCACCATTCCCAGAGTCCCCCTGATGTCTCAGTCCATTCCAGGGAAAAGTGTTTTCCCTGCACTGCCTCGATTTTCAAGCCGAGGATCGACTCACACCACGGTGGCACGTGGGACAGCCCTGTGGGAAAGCCTCGTGGGAAAGCCTTGTGGGAAAGCCTCGAGGAAAAGCCACAGATCCCTTGATCCACGCGAAGGGAAGCGTGACACTGCTGCTACAGCTCGGGAGGAAAGCGCACGTGCATGCCCCCACTCGAGACGAGGACTGACTCCCCTGGGGAGACTCCAGAAGTACCCCAAGATCCATGTCAGCACTGCAGAGGAATGCTCAGGTTCCGGCAGTGACTCCACACAAGGTCTTAGGCCCCAGCATCGACGGGAGAGTAATCCCGAGAGGCCCCGAGCAACTCGCATGGGGACTGGCCTTTCCTGAGGAAACCAGTGTGTGTCCTTGAGGTCCCCGTCGTAAGTCGAGAGCACCTGCCACAACTCGAGAAAATCCAGGAGGTTCTCCCCTCCAGGCGAAATGAGGCCCATTTAAGTTGAGGCGTCTCGAGGCTAATCACACCTAAGCTCTGGAACTTCCATAGGGTCATTCACACCCTTGCTGAAACCCAAGAAGTTCACCGACATACCCGTCTCCAATCGAGAGGAAGCACGAGAGTCCCGCCCACATCCATAGGAGCCTTGTTTCCGCCTCCTAGCTCGAGAGGAGGGATCCTTTCCCTGCTGGTCGGGAAAGAATTCCCGGCGTTCGGTCGCAACTCAAGTGGAGGTGCTCTCACACAGGAAAGTCGAGAGGAACTCCAGGGTCGTGCCACATTCAAAGAGTCCCCCAGATGTCTCAGTCCATTCCAGGGAAACCTGTTTTCCCTGCACTGCCTCGACTTTCAAGCCGAGGATCGACTCACACCACGGATGGCATGAGGCACAGCCCTGTGGGAAAGCCTCGTGGGAAAGCCTCGTGGGACAGTCCTGAGGGAAAGCGTGGAAAGTCTCGTGGGAAAGCCTCGAGGGAAAGCCCCTGATCCCTTGATCCACGCGAAGGGAAGGGTGACACTGCTGCTACAGCTCGGGAGAAAGCGCACGTGCATGCCCCCACTCGAGACGAGGACTGACTGCACTGGGGAGACTCCAGAAGTACCCCAAGATCCATGTCTGCACTGGGAGAGGAATCCTCAGATTCCGGCACTGACTCCACACAAGTTCTTAGGCCCCAGCATCGACGGGAGAGGAATCCCGAGAGGCCCCCGAGCAACTCGCATGGGGACTGGCCTTTCGTGAGGCCACCAGAGCGGGTCCCTGAGGTCCCCTCGTAAGTCGAGAGCACCTGCCAAAACTCGAAAATCCAGGAGGTTCTCCCCTCCAGGCGAGATGAGGCCATTTCCGCTGAGGCGTCTGGAGGCTAATCACACCTAACCTCTGGAACTTCCAAAGGGTCCTTCACACCCTTGCTGCATCTCAAGAAGTTCCCCGACATACCCGTCTCCACTCGAGAGGAAGCACGAGAGTCCCGCCCACATCCAGAGGAGCCCCATTTCTGCCTCTTAGCTCCAGAGGTGGGATCCCTTCCGCGCGTTTTCTGGAAAGAATTCCCCGCGTACCCGTCGCAATTCAAGAGGAGCCCCTCTACACAGGAAAGGCGAGAGGAACTCCAGGGTCGTGCCACCATTCGCAGACTCCCCCAGATGTCTAAGTGCATTCCAGGGAAACCTGTTTCCCTGCACTGCCTCGACTTTCTAGCCGAGGATCGACTCACACCACGGTGGCATGTGGAACAGCCCTGTGGGAAAGCCTCGTGGAAAGCCTCGAGGGAAACCCTCGAGGGAAAGCCACAGATCCCTTGATCCACGCGAATAGAAGCGTGACAGTGCTGCTACAGCTCGGGAGGAAAGCGCACGTGCATGCCCCCTCTCGAGAGGACTGACTCCCCTGGGCAGACTCCAGAAATACCCCAAGATCCATATCAGCAATGAAGAGGAATCCTCAGGTTCCGGCACCGACTCCACCCAAGGTCTTAGGCCCCGCATCGACGGGAGAGAAATCCCGAATGGCCCCGAGCAACTCGCATGGGGACTGGCCTTTCCTGAGGCCTCCAGAGGGGGTCCCTGTGGTCCCCGTCGTAAGTCGAGAGCACCTGACGCAAGTCAAGAAAATCCAGGAGGTTGTCCCCTCCAGGCGAGATGAGGCCCATTTCCGCTGAGGCGTACCGAGGCTAATCACACCTAACCTCTGGAACTTCCAAAGGGTCCTTCACAGCCTTGCTGCAACTCAAGAAGTTCCCCACGTACCCGTCTCCACTCAAGAGGAAGCACGAGAGTCCCGCCCACATCCAGAAGAGCCCCGTTTCCGCCTCCTAGCTCCAGAGGAGGGATCATTTCCTTTCGTGGTCGGCAAAGAATTCCCGGCGTTCCCGTCGCATCTCAAGAGGAGTCGCTCTCCACAGGAAAGGCGAGAGGAACTCCAGAGTCATGCCACCATTCCCAGAGTCCCGCAGATGTCTCAGTCCATTCCAGGGAAACTTGTTTTCCCTGCACTGCCTCGACTTTCACGCGAGGATTGACTCACACCACGGTGACACGTGGGACAGCCTTGTGGGAAAGCCTAGTGGGAAAGCCTCGTGGAAAGCCTCGAGGAAAGCCACAGATCCCTTGATCCACGCGAAGGGAAGCGTGACACTGCTGCTACAGCTCGGGAGGAAAGCGCACGTGCATGCCGCACTCGGGACAAGGACTGACTCCACTGGGGAGATTCCAGAAGTACCCAAGATCCATGTCAGTACTGGATAGGAACCCTCAGGATCCGCACCGACTCCACACAAGGTCTTAGGCCCCTGCGTCGACGGGAGAGAAAATCCGAGAGGCCCCCGTGCAACTCGCATGGGACTGGCTTTTCCTGAGGCCACCAGAGAGGTCCCTGTGGTCTCCGTCGTAAGTCGAGCACCCACCGCAACCCGAGAACATCCAGGAGGTTCTCCCCTCCAGGCGAGATGAGGCCCATTTCCGCTGAGGAGTCTCGAGGCTATTCACACCTAACCTCTGGAACTTCCAAAGGGTCCTTCACACCCTGGCTGCAACTCAAGAAGTTCCCCGACATACCTGTCTCCACACGAGACGAAGCACAAGAGTCCCGCCCACATCCAGAGGAGCCCCGTTTCCGCCTCCTAGCTCGAGAGGAGGGATCCTTTCACTGCGTGCTTGGGAAAGAATACCCGGCATTCCATCGCATCTCAAGAAGAGCGCTCTCCCAGGAAAGGCGAGAGGAACTCCAGGGTCGTGCCACCATTCCCAGAGTCCCCCAGATGTCTCCGTCCATTCCAGGAATCCTGTTTCCCTGCAC
This sequence comes from Capra hircus, assembly GCF_001704415.2. NCBI lineage: Eukaryota > Metazoa > Chordata > Mammalia > Artiodactyla > Bovidae > Capra > Capra hircus. The sequence continues at coordinate 8,881 of NW_017194764.1, forward strand.
TGCCTGGAATTTCAAGCCAAGGATCGACTCACACCACGGTGGCACGTGGGACAGCCCTGTGTGAAAGCCTCGTGGGAAAGCCTCGAGGAAAGCCCCTGATCCCTTGATCCACGTGAAGGAAGCGTGACACTGCTGCTACAGCTCGGGAGGAAAGCGCACGTGCATGCCCCCACTCGAGTAGAGGACTGACTGCCCTGGGGAGACTCCAGAAGTACCCCAAGATCCATGTCTGCACTGGGGAGGAATCCTCAGGTTCCGGCACTGACTCCACACAAGGTCTTAGGCCCTGGCATCGACGCGAGAGAATCCCGAGAG
>NW_017194765.1:0-9195 GCF_001704415.2 Capra hircus
AACCTGGTGCTCTAGAGGTTGAAAAGAAACCTGCTATCTAGGGTTTAAAACAAAACAAAACCCCCCTTGGCTAAGGTAAAACCTTTTTGTCAAGGCAGACTTTTCTATAACTCTTAATTTTCTGACACGGGTAACAATGACTCAAAACAATGACACCTCTTTATACAAGTAATTTGTAACTGTTAAACAAAAAAGACAAATTAAAGATTAAAAGGCTCGTGTTACGAGACCAATGTCCTTGGTTTCCAGAAAAGAGATTTAGATACTTGGATAAAGGTAATAAAACAGCTAAAAACTAATTATACTTTGCATGGGCCTGTAAATGCTTTTGCTCTGTAAAATATTATTACAAATGTTCTGGACCCGCGTCATGAGGCTGTTAGTTAGATAGCCTATGGGAGAGACTATAGCAGTGGATCGTAGTGGGTCTCCACCTATTACGCAGATCATATTTTCTGCCATTGGCAAACAAAAGTAGAGAGACTGTACTCTTCCTCCCGAGGAAGGAGGGTGCTTATAGGACGCAGCGCCGAGCGCCCTGGAGAGCCCCCTCCCCCTCTACACAAACCAAACCTTTAAAAAGAGTTGTCTTATTTAAGGCGACCCACTGCAACCTCTGCTTGCGCCTCCCCAGGGCTTAAGAACTCCCCACTTTATATCCAAAGCCTCCCAGAACATTGCTTAAGTTTGAAAACGATAGTGACAATATTTTTGAGCAAAAGAGCTTTTAAAACAGAGCTTGTTCCTTGCATAAAATCCCCTCAGGAGGGGCCTCACCCAACAAAAAAAGAAAAAAGGAAGAAAAACAGGAAAAAAAAAGAAAAATATTCGTAATAAAAAGGACTTAACAAATGCAAAATGTTTCTCTTGAGGCCAAATAGAACATTTTTTGCCAAAATGTCTTGCTAAACAGAGATAACAAGCCGTACCAAACAACCCCAGGTAGCTCAGGCCTGGACCTCAGTTCCACCACCTTAATAATAATAGCTCCTGACTCAGATTCCAGTGGCTAGTCCCCTGCCTGAGGACATTGTAAGACTTGTGCTGGGGCATAGCTTGCTTTCTTTTCAAAAAATTTCGGTAGTGTCTTGTGTAGTAAATTCTGATTATACTAAAAAAATTGAAGTTTTGATATCGCCACCTGCTAAAACTGTGCAATTAAAATTAAAAAATAGCACAGCTTTTGCTTTTACCTTATTACCAGACAGAAAAACCAGACAAAAAAAAAGCCCCAGAGGATCTAGATCTAGCTTTTTGGGTGCAAAAAATTGCAGCTTCTAGCCTTTAAAAAGATTTTTTAAAGATATAAAATGTCATGGCTGTTAGACAATAGACAAGACGTTTCTTACATTGCTGAGAGACTAGCGCAGCTCTGGCCAACATATACTACTGAAAAGGAGTTGGTGGGATTAGAAAAGGTGGTATGCAGGATAAAAATGCTATAGAGTAAGAGGTGAGAGAGAGTTTAAAACCTTGGTGAATAGTGAGCTCCCCGTTGCTGGAAGTATTCAAGCAAAGATTAAATGGTTACTTGTCATCTAAAAGGCTATAGACCAGATTTGGGTTATAAAAAGATCATTAAAAAAGCTTTTCTTGCTTCTTATATTTGGGTCTGCCAAAAGTTTTAAAACTGATAATGTCCTTTTAAAGCTGCTGAGAGATTGTTTACTAACTTTAAATGATTTCCAAAAATTATTAGGTGATATTAATTGGATATGCCCACATTTAAAACTGACTTTTGTAGATTTAAAGCCTTTTGTTTGATTGCCTGAAAAATAACAATCCTAATCCAGTTCTAAGAAAAAGTTGACTAGTGTGACACAGTTGGCTTTCGTTAAAGTGAATGAGGCTTTAAATGATCAGTTAATTAAGATTAATATTGCCAAAAAAGGAGATTAAATTTATTCTTGCCACAAAATGTATACCTACAGGATGCTTGTGACAAGAAGGCCCATTGGTTCCATCTAATGACCCCCCCAAAAAATAGTTTTATCTTATCCCAACTTGGTGGAACAATGGCCTCTGCCTAAGAAAAAATTACTGACATATTAATTTAAAAGATTAATTCAAGCATACTGATTTATTAAATTGTTCAGTAAAGAGCCATCAAAAATTGTAATTCCATATAACAAAAACAACTTGATGCTTTTCAAATGTTTGCTGATTGGCAGATTGCTATAGGAAATTCTTGTGATCAGATCTTGCATCATTTACCCTCACGTGCTTTGTTAATTCAAAAATTAAAAAAGGAGAAATTAAGTATAGTTTTCCCCATCAGATTTTACAACATGTTCTCTTTGTAATAAGTTAAATGCTGATTCGTTTGGAACAGTAAAATAAAAAGCCATTGGTAAAGCAAAAAGATCTCCAGATAACAAAAAATCCCGACCCAGAATTTGCTGCGGGTCGAGGAAGTGTTTATATTTTTTCCACAGGGTGCAGATTCGTCAATTTGGATCCCGGACAGACTGATTCGCCACAAAAGAAAAAGGGAACTTCTCTGCCGCCACCGCCGCGGGGCAGCCGTGCACCAAAAGCTGCGGGCGGGCCAGCCTGACTGACGGAACCCAGTGCACCGCACTCGCAGCCCCGTTACAGCGCCAGTGTCAGAGGGCGGGGTGAAGGCCGCTGCTCCCACCGGCAGAAGAGGCAAAAGAAACATCAAGATCCCGGCGGGACTAACAGCTGCTGCAGCGCAAACTCCAACCAGAAAATGACTCTATTTACTCTATTTTGGCTTGTCTATCCTCTCCTTATGTTCTTCTTTTCACCAATGATTCCAGAAAACTTAACGTACCTAATGTAGCAACTTGTGAACCATGGATGTTTTCATCTTGTTTAACTCCTCAAAGTAATGTCTGCTCTTTTGTGGTTTTAAAGATGTCCTGTAACTGTAACAACTTATTGATATGATAATTATGTTCTTGCTGTGTTACAATAACTGTTATTGTTACTATGGCAGCGGTCATTGACTCAACAAGTGTAAATGCCCAATATGTTAAAAAATCAAGTTTTAGGTGTTTTGGAACAGCTCAGATATTAGTTTAGACTTAGGGAAACTGCATAACCAGATTCAGACCTTGGAACACTCCCGATTAGATTTTACCACCGCAGGAGAAGCCAATGACTTTTTCCACACTTTCTCTAACTTCATTTCTGGAAAGACTATTCTGTCTACTCTTTATAATCTTGCTCCTCGTAATCATTCTTCCCTGTATTGTCTAGATTCTTCGGCAGAGCATTCGGAATCTCGCGACCGAACTGCACCTGATTTTAAACATAAATAATTAATTATTTAAAATAAAAAAAGGGTGAGATGCTGGGAGCCAGTGTGAGGAATCCCGCCCGTGACAAGGTCATGAGGAAGGAAGCTGACATACGCAAGGCGTGCTCAGACTTCAGGGACCCCTCTGCAAATTCCTAAGCACGTACCCCAACAAAAATCTGCCGGCTTTTGGCTCTGCTTTTCCACTCTTCTGACATTCTCTGGAAAAAGTCAAATCAGGGCTTTAGTCTTCTGCATTTGAAAGAGTGTTTCAATCCAAAAACCCTCCGATGGCTTTCTAGCCTGCCTGCAGGACTCGTACAGCTGCGCATGTGATTGTTTGAGGCCTCCTGACCGCAGGAGGCACAGGAAGCTTAAAACATCCTAGGAATGTAGGAGCTTCCGAGGAGTCAAAATCTTTAGAATAGGACTGATTAAAGGTTTCATTTTTTGGGTCAATGCTTGCTGCCAAATTTTCATATCCTTTATTTTTAGATATAGTTGGTATATAGAAAAACAAGTAGTAGACCTGGTATTAGCAACATTAGATCTTTGAGTTAAGTACCTTCTTTGTTATATCCCACTGCACCTTTGTTCTATAGAGATGTAACTTTAATGCTTTAAGGAGATGCAGATTAAAAAAAAAAACACTTCAGGGGAAACAAAATTAACATTCATTAAGGAAGAGAGCCAAAAAGTGTTAACAAGCCTCTTGGCCAAAAGATAATGTAAATCACCTGAGACCTTTTGTATACAAAATGATATACGGAAAGAATCTGGGTTGTGAACGCTACATAATTGTGTTACCATTGATCTCCGTGTTTTATCAAAAGTATAAAGGCCTTCTGAACAATAAAGGATGGGGGCCAGTTTCTCGAACTAGTCTCTCGGCCTGGTTTCTTACTCTGGCTCCCCCCATGTCTCTCTCTCTCTCTCTCTCTCTCCCCTTCCCTCTCTCTGCTCTTTACTTTAACTTCAGGCTGAATCTCCATCTGGGGCGCGGAGGCTCGCCAGGTCTACTTACTTGCCCCGGCTGTTAAGACCCGCACGAAAGGGAGCTTAAGGCGAGGCACCCTTAGATATTCAAGCGTGCGCCGGTGGCCAACGTAGATGGTGCAAATTCCTTGTCTGGAATTTTATTGGCCTTCCGCGTAAACCAAGCTATTCAGCCCTCTTCCTCCACTTAATCTTCTTACTACACTATAGTTTCTTAATCTAATCTTACATTAATAAACAAACAAGTCTTTCCACGCCAACGCCGTCCACCCTTCGAATTCCCTGGATCCACGGGGCTGGACCCCGGCAGGCACCGACTCCACACAAGGTCTTAGGCCCTGGCATCGACGGGAGAGGAATCCCGAGAGGCCCCCGAGCAACTCGCAAGGGGACTGGCCTTTCCTGAGGCCACCAGAGCGGGTCCCAGTGGTCCCGTCGTAAGGCGAGAGCACGTACCGCAACTCGAAAAAATCCAGGAGATTCTCCCCTCCAGGGGAGATGAGGCCCATTTCCGCTAAGGCGTCTCGACTCTAAACACACCTAACCTCTGGAATTCCAAAGGATCCTTCACACCCTTGCTGCAACTCAAGAAGTTCCCAACATACCCGTCTCCACTCGAGAGGAAGCACGAGAGTCACGCCCACATCCAGAGGAGCCCCGTTTCTGCCTCCAAGTTCGAGAGGAGGGATCCTTTTGCTGCGTGGTCGGGAAAGAATTCCCGGCGTTCCCGTCGCATCTCAAGAGGAGGCGCTGTCCACAGGAAAGGCGAGAGGAACTCCAGGGTCGTGCCACCATTCCCAGAGTCCCCCAGATGTCTCAGTCCATTCCAGGGAAGCCTGTTTCCCCGGCACTGCCTCGACTTTCAAACCGAGGATCGACTGACACCACGGTGGCACGTGGGACATCACTGGGGGAAAGCATCGTTGGAAAGCCTGGTGGGAAAGCCTCATGGGAAAGCCTCGAGGGAAAGCCACAGATCCCTTGATCCAAGCGAAGGGAAGCGTGACACTGCTGCTACAGCTCGGGAGGAAAGCGCTCTTGCATGTCCACACTCGAGACCAGGACTGACTCCCCTGGGGAGACTACAGAAGTACCCCAAGATCCATGTCAGCCCTGGAGAGGAATCCTCAGGTTCCGGCACAGACTCCACACAAGGACTTAGGCCCGGCATCGAGGGAGAGGAATCCCGAGAGGCCCCGAGCAACTCGTATGGGGACCTGCCTTTCCTGAGGCCACCAGAGCGGGATCCTGATGTCCCCGTTGTAAGTCGAGAGCACCTGCCGCAACTCGAGAAAATCCAGGAGGTTCTCCCTTCCAGGCGAGATGAGGCCCTTTCCGCTGAGGCGTCTCGAGGCTAATCACACCAAACCTCTGGAACTTCCAAAGGGCCCTTCACACACTTGCTAAAACTAAAGAAGTTTCGCCGACATACCCGTCTTCACTCGAGAGAAGCCGAGAGTCCCGCCACATCTAGAGGAACCCCGTTTCGCTCCTAGCACGAGAGGAGGTATCCTTTGCCTGATTGGTCGGGAAAGAATTCCCGGCGTTCCCGTCGCATTCAAGAGGAGGCACTCTCCACAGGAAAGGCGAGCGGAACTCCAGGGTCGTGCCACAATTCCCAGAGTCCCCAGATGTCTCAGTCCATTCAGGAAACCTGTTTCCTACACTGGCCTCGAATTTCAGGACGAGGATCCACTCACACCACGGTGGCACGTGGGACAGCCTTTGGGAAATCCTTGAGGGAAAGCCACAGATCCCTTGATCATGCGAAGAAGAAGCGTGACACTGCTGCTACAGCTCAGGAGGAAAGCGCACCTGCATGCCCCCACTCGAGACGAGGACTGACTCCCTGGGAGACTCCAGAAGTACCCCAAGATCTATGTCAGCACTGGAGAGGAATCCTCAGGTTCCGGGCACCGACTCCACACAAGGTCTTAGGCCCGGCATCGACTGGAGAGAAATCCCGAGAGGCCCCGAGAACTCGCATGGGGACTGGCCTTTCTGAGGCACCAGAGCAGGGTCCCTGAGGACCCCGTCGTAAGTCGAGAGACCTGCACCAACTCAAGAAAATGCAGGAGGTTCTCCCTCCAGGGGAGAGGAGGCCCATTTCCTCTGAGGCGTCCCCAGGCTAATTAAACCTAACCTCTGGAACTTCCAAAGGGTCCTTCACACCCTTGCTACAACTCAAGAAGTTCCCCGACATACCCGTCTCCACTCGAGAGGAAGCACGAGAGTCCCGCCCACATCCAGAGGAGCCCCGTTTCCGCCTCATAGCTCGAGAGGAGGGATCTTTCCCTGTGTGGTCGGGAAAGAATTCCTGGCGTTCCGGTCGCATCTCAAGAGGAGGCGCTCTCCACAGGAAAGGAGAGAGGAACTCCAGGGTCGTGCCACCATTCCCAGAGTCCCCCAGATGTCTCAGTGCATTCCAGGGAAACCTGTTTTCCCTGCACTGCCTCGACTTTCAAGCCGAGGATCGACTCACACCACGGTGGCACGTGGGACAGCCCTGTGGGAAAGACTCGAGGGAAAGCCTCGTGGGAAAGCCTCGAGGGAAAGCCACAGTTGCTTTGATCAAACCGAAGGGAAGTGTGACACTGCTGCTACAGCTCGGGAGGAAAGCGCACGTGCAGCCCCCACTCGAGACGAGGACTGACTCCCCTGGGGAGACTCCAGAAGTACCCAAGATCCACGTCAGCACTGGAGAGGAATCCTCACGTTCTGGCACCGACTCCAAACAAGGTCTTAGGCCCCGGCATCGTCGGGAGAGGAATCCGGAGAGGCCCCGAGTAACTAGCATGGGGACTGGCCTTTCTTGAGGATATCAGAGTGGGTCCCTGAGATCCCCGTCATAAGTCGAGAGCACCTGCCGCAACTCGAGAAATTCCAGGAGGTTCTCCTCTTCAGGCGAGACGAGGCCCATTTCCTCTGAGGCGTCCCCAGGCTAATCACACCTAAACTCTGGAACTTCCAAAACGACCTTCACACCCTTGCTGCAACACAAGAAGATCCCCGACATACCCGTCTCCACTCGAGAGGAAGCACGAGAGTCCCGCCCACATCCAGAGGAGCCCCGTTTCCGCCTCATAGCTCGAGAGGAGGGATCCTTTCCCTGCGTGGTCGGAAAAGAATTCTCGGCGTTCCCGTTGCATCTCAAGAGGGGACGCTTTACACAGGAAAGGCGTGAGGAACTCCAGGGTTGTTCCACCATTCCAAGAGTCCCCAGATGTCTCAGGCCATTCCAGGGAAACCTGTTTTCCCTGCACTGCCTCGACTTTCAAGCCGAGGATTGACTCACACGACCGTGGCACGTTGGACAGCCCTGTGGGAAATCCTCCTGGGAAAGTCTCGTCGGGAAGCCTCGAGGGAAAGCCACAGATCCCTTGATCCACGCGAAGGGAGCGTGACACTGCTGCTACAGCTCGGGAGGAAAGTTCACGTGCATGCCCTTACTCGGGACGAGGACTGACTCCCCTGTGGAGACTCCAGAAGTACCCCAAGATCCATGTCAGCACTGGAGAGGAATCCTCAGGTTCCGGCACCGACTCCACACAAGGTCGTAGGCCCCGGCATCGACGGGAGAGGAATCCCGAGAGGCCCTCGAGCAACTCGCATGGGGACTGGCCTTTCCTGAGGCCACCAGAGCGGGTCCCTGAGGTCCCCGTCGTAACGCCAGAACACTGCGCCAACTCGAGATAATGCAGGAGGTTCTCCCCTCCAGGGAGATGAGGCCCATTTCCTCTGAGGCTTCCCCAGGCTAATCACACCTAACCTCTGGAACTTCCAAAGGGTCCTTCACACCCTTGCTGCAACTCAAGAAGTTCCCCGACATACCCGTCTCCAATCAAGAGGAAGCACGAGAGTCTCGCCCAATCCAGAGGAGCCCCGTTTCCGCCTCCTAGCTCGAGAAGAGGGTTCCTTTCCCTGCGTCGTCGGGAAAGAATTCCCGGCGGTTCCGTCGCATCTCAAGAGGAGGCGCTCTCCACAGGAAAGCCGAGAGGAACTCCAGGGTCATGCCAACATTCCCAGAGTCCCCAGATGTCTCAGTCTATTACAGGGAAACCTGTTTTCCCTGCACTGCCTCGACTTTCAAGCCGAGGATCGACTCACACCATGGTGGCACGTGGGACACCCTGTGGGAAAGCCTCGTGGGAAAGCCTCATGGGAAAGCCTCGAGGGAAAGCCACAGATCCTTGATCCAAGCGAAGGGAAGCGTGACACTGCTGCTACAGCTCGGGAGGAAAGCGCACGTGCATGCCCCACTCGAGACGAGGACTGACTCCCCTGGGGAGACTCCAGAAGTACCAAGTTCCATGTCAGCACTGGAGAGGAATCCTCAGGTTCCGGCACCGACTCCACACAAGGTCTTAGGCCCCGGCATCGACGGGAGAGGAATCCCGAGAGGCCCCCGAGCAATTCGCATGGGGACTGGCCTTTCCTAAGGCCACCAAAGTGGGTCCCTGAGGTCCCCATCGTAAGTGGAGAGCACCTGCCGCAACTCGAGAAAATCCAGGAGGTTCTCCCTCCAGGCGAGATGAGATTTCCGCTGAGGTGTCTCGAGGCTATCACACCTAAACCTCTGAACTTCCAAAGGGTCTTCATACCCTTGCTGCAACTCAAGAAGTTCCCCGACATACCCGTCTCCACTCGAGAGGAAGCACGAGAGTCCCGCCCACATCCAGAGGAGCCCCGTTTCCGCCTCATAGCTCGAGAGAAGGGATCTTTCCCTGCGTGGTCGGGAAAGAATTTCCGGGGTTCCCGTCGCATCTCAAGAGGAGGCGCTCTCCACAGGAAAGGGGAGAGGAACTCCAGGGTCGTGCCACATTCCCAGAGCCTTCCAGATGTCTCAGTCCATTCCAGGGAAACCTGTTTTCCCTGCACTGCCTCGACGTTCAAGCCGAGGATCGACTCACACGGTCACGTGGGACACGTGGGAC
>NW_017194766.1:0-9193 GCF_001704415.2 Capra hircus
GCTTTCCCAGGGGACTTTCCCACGAGGCTTTCCCACAGGGCTGTCCCACGTGCCACCGTGGTGTGAGTCGATCCTCGGCTAGAATGTCACGGCAGTGCAGGGAAAACAGGTTTCCCTGGAATGGACTGAGACATCTGGGGGACTCTGCGAATGGTGGCACGACCCTTGAGTTCCTCTCGCCTTTCCTGTGGAGAGCGCCTCATCTTGAGATGCGACGGGAATGCCCGGAATTCATTCCCAACCACACAGGGAAAGGATCCCTCCTCTCGAGCTACGAGGCGGACACGGGATCCTCTGGATGTGAGCGAGCTCTTGTTCTTCCTCTCGAGTGGAGGGTATGTCGTGGAAATTCTTGAGTTGCAGCAAGGGTGTGAAGGACCCTTTGGAAGTTCCAGAGAGTAGGTGTGATTAGCCTCGAGACGCCTCAGCGAAATGGGCCTCATCTCGCCTGGAGGGCAGAACCTCCTGGATTTTCTCGAGTTGCGGCAGTGCTCTCGACTTACGACAGGGACCTCAGGGACCCGCTCTGGTGGCCTCAGGAAAGGCCAGTCCCCATGCGATTTGCTCGGGGGCCGCTCGGGGATTCCTCTCCCATCGATGCCGGGCCCTAAGACCTTGTGTGGAGTCGGTGTCGGAAACTGAGAATTCCTCTGCAGTGCTGACATCGCTCTTGGGTACTTCTGAAGTCTCCCCAGGGGAGTGAGTCCTCGTCTCCAGTGGGGTTATGCACGTGAGCTTTCCTCCCGAGCTGTAGCAGCAGTGTCACGCTTACCTTCCCGTGGGTCATAGGATCTATGGCATTCCCTCGAGCTTTCCCATGAGGCTTTCCCACGACCCTTTCCCACCAGGCTTTCCAACGAGGCTTTCCCCCAGTGATGTCCCACGTGCCACCGGTGTCATTCGATCCTCGGTTTGAAAGTCGAAGGCAGTGCCAGGAAACAGGCTTCCCTGGAATGGACTGAGACATCTGGGGGACTCTGTGAATGGTGGCACTACCCTGGAGTTCCTCTCCCCTTTCCTGTGGAGAGCGCCTCCTCTTGAGATGCCACGGAAATGCCGGGAATTCTTTCCCGACCACGCAGGGGAAGGATCCCTCCTCTCCAGCTGGGCGGAAACGGGACTCCTCTGGATGAGGGCGGGACTCTCGTGATTCCTCTCGAGTGGAGATGGGTATGTCGGGGAACTTCTTGAGTTGCAGCAAGGGTGTGAAAGACCCTTTCTAAGTTCCAGAGGTTAGGTGTGATTAGCCTCGAGATGCCTCAGCGGAAATGGGCCTCATCTCGCCTGGAGGGGAGAACCTCCTGGAGTTTCTCGAGTTGCGGCAGGTGCTCTCGACTTACGGGGACCTCACGGACCCGCTATGGTGGTCTCAGGAAAGGCCAGTCCCCAAGCGAGTTGCTCGGGGCCTCTCGGATTCCTCTCCCGTCGATGCCGGGGCCTAAGGCTGCCGGGAGCCAGTGTGAGGAAGCCGCCCGTGACAAGGTTATGAGGAAGGAAGCTGACATACGCAAGGCGTGCTCAGACTTCAGGGACCCCTCTGGAAATTTTTAAGCATGTACCCCAACAAAAATCTACCGGTTTTTGTGCTCTGCTTTTTCACTCTTCTGACCTTTTCTGGAAAAAGTCAATTCAGGCATTAGTCTTCTGCATTTGAAAGAGTGTTTCAATCCAAAAACCCTCTGATGGCTTTCTAGCCTGCCTGTAGAACTCGTACAGCTGCGCTTGTGATTGTTTGAGGCCTCCTGACCGCAGGAGGCACAGGAAGCTTAAAACATCCTAGGAATGCAGGAGCTTCTGAGGAGTCAGAATCTTTAGAATAGGACTGATTAAAAGTTTCATTTTTTGGGTCAATGCTTGCTGCCAAATTTTCATATCCTTTATTTTTAGATATAGTTGGTATGTGAAAAACAAGTAGTAGACCTGGTATTAGCAACATTAGATCTTTGAGTTAAGTACCTTCTTTGTTATAACCCACTGCACCTTTGTTCTATAGAGATGTAACTTTAGTGCTTTAAGGAGATGCAGATTAAAGAAAAACACTTCAGGGGAAACAAAATTAACATTCATTAAGGAAGAGAGCCAAAAAGTGTTAACAATCCTCTTGGCCAGAAGATAATGTAAATTACCTGAGACCTTTTGTATACAAAATGATATACAGAAAGAATCTGGGTTGAGAACACTACATAATTTTGTGTTATCCATTGATCTCCATGTACTATCAAAAGTATAAAAGACCTTCTGATCAATAAAGAGGAGGCCAGGGACCGGGGGCCAGTTTCTCGGACCAGCTTCTCGAACTAGTCTCTCAGCCTGGTTTCTTGGGACTCTGGCTCCCCTGTGTCTTTCTCTCTCTTTCTTCTTCTCTACCTTTCCTTCTCTCTGCTCTTTACTATAACTTCAGGCTGAATCTCCACCTGGAGTGCGGAGGCTCGCCAGGTCTACTTACTTGGCCTGGCTGTTAAGACCCGCACGAAAGGGAGCTTAAGGCGAGGCACCCTTAGATATTCAAGCGGGCGCCGGTGGCCCAAGTAGGTGGTGCAAATTCCTTGTCTGGAATTTTATTGGCCGTCCGCGTAAACCAAGCTATTCAGCACTCTTCCTCCACTTAATCTTCTTACTACACTATAGTTTCCTAATGTAATCTTACATTAATAAATAAAAAAGGCTTTCCACGCCAACGCCGTCCACCCTTCGAATTCCCTGGATCCACCGGGCTGGACCCCGGCATAAGACTTTGTGTGGAGTCGGTGCCGGAACCTGAGGATTCCTCTCCAGTGCTGACATGGATCTTGGGGTACTTCTGGAGTCTCCCCAGGGGAGTCAGTCCTCGTCTCGAGTGGGGGCATGCACGTGCGCTTTCCTCCCGAGCTGTAGTAGCAGTGTCACGCTTCCCTTCGCGAGGATCAAGGGATCTGTGGCTTTCCCACGAGGCTTTCCCACAGGGCTGTCCCATATGCCACCGTGGTGTGAGTCGATCCTCGGCTTGAAAGTCGAGGGCAGCGCAGGGAAAACAGGTTTCCCTGGAATGGACTGAGACATCTTGGGGACTCTGGGAATGGGGCCTGATCCTGGAGTTCTTCTCGCCTTTCCTGTGGAGAGCGCCTCCTCTTGAGATGCAACGGGAACGCTAGGAATTCTTTCCCGACCACGCAGGGAAAGGATCCCTCCTCTCGAGCTAGCAGGCGGAAACGGGGCCCCTCTGGATATGGGCGGGACTCCGATTCCTCTAGAGTGGAGACGGGTATGTCGGGGAACTTCTTGAGTTGCAGCAAGGGTGTGAAAGACCCTTTGGAAGTTCCAGAGTTTAAGTGTGATTACCCCCTACTTGCCTCAGCGGAAATGGGCGTCATCTCGTCTGGAGGGGAGAACCTCCTGGATTTTCTCGAGTTGCGGCAGGTGCTCTCGACTTACGAAGGGGCCTCAGGGATCCGTTCTGGTGGCCTCAGGAAAGGCCAGTCCCCATGGGAGTTGCTCGGGGGCCTCTCGGGATTCCTCTTCCGTCGATCCTGGGGCCTAAGACCTTGTGTGGACTCAGTGCCGGAACCTGAGGATTCCTCTCCAGTGCAGACATGGATCTTGGGGGTACTTCTGGATTCTCCCCAGGGCAGTCAGTCCTCGTCTCGAGTAGGGGCATGGACGTGCGCTTTCCTCCGAGCTGTAGCAGCAGTGTCGCACTTCCCTTCACGTGGATCAAGGGATCTGTGTCTTTCCCTCGAGGCTTTCCACGAGGCTTTCCCACGAGGCTTTCCCTCGAGGCTTTCCCAGAGGCTTTCCACGAGGCTTTTCCACAGGGCTGTCCCACCTGTCACCATGTTGTGAGTCGATCCTCGGCTTGAAAGTCGAGGCAGTGCAGGGAAAACAGATTTCCCTGGAATGGACTGAGACATCTGGGGACTCTGGGAATGGTGGCACGACCCTGGAGTTCCTCTCGCCTTTCTTGTACAGAGAGCCTCCTCTTAAGATGGGTCGGGAATGCCGGGAATTCTTTCCCGACCACGAAGGGAAAGGATCCCTCCTCTCGAGCTAGCAGGCGGAAACGGGCCCCTCTGGATGTGGGCGGGACTCTCGTGCTTCCTCTCGAGTGGAGACAGTATGTCGGGGAACTTCTTGAGTTGCAGAAAGGGTGTGAAGAACCCTTTGGAAGTTCCAGAGGTTAGGTGAATATCCTGGAGACGCCTCAGCGGAAATGGGCCTCATCTCGCCTGGAGGGGAGAACCTCCTGGATTTTCTCGATTTGCGGCAGGTGCTCTCGACTTACGACGGGGACCTCAGGGACCCGCTCTGGTGGCCTCAGGAAAACCCAGTGCACATGCGAGTTGCTCGGGGCCTCTCGGGATTCCTCTCACTTCGATGCTGGGGCCTAAGCCCTTGTGTGGAGTCGGTGCGGAACCTGACTGTTCCTCTCCCTGCTGACATGGATCTTGGGGTACTTCTGCAGTCTCCCCAGGGGAGTCAGTCCCCGTCTCGAGTGGGGCATGCACGTGCGCTTTCCTCCCGAGCCGTAGCAGCATTGTCATGCTTCCCTACGCGTGGATCAAGGGATCTGTGGCTTTCCCTCGAGGCTTTCGCACGAGGCTTTCCCACAGGGCTGTCCCACGTGCCACCGTGGTGTGAGTCGATCCTCGGCTTGAAAGTCGAGGCAGTGCACGGAAAACAGTTTTCCCTGGAATGGACTGAGACATCCAGGGTACTCTGGGAATGGTGGCACGACCCTGGAGTCCTCTCGCCTATCCTGTGGAGAGCGCCTCCTGTTGAGATGCAACGGAAACGCCGGGAATTCTTTCCCGACCACGCTGGGAAAGGATCCCTCCTCTCGAGCTAGGAGGGAAACGGGCTCCTTTGGATGTGGGCGGAACTCTCGTGCTTCCTCTCTAGTGGAGACGGGTATGTCTGGGAACTTCTTGAGTTGCAGCAAGGGTGTGAAGGACCCTTTGGAAGTTCCAGATATTAGATGTGATTAGCCTCGAGACGCCTCAGCGGAAATGGGCCTCATCTCTCCTGGAGGGAGAACGTCCTGGATTTCTCGAGTTGCGTCAGGTGCTCTCGACTTACGACGGGACCTCAGGGACCCGCTGTGGTGGCTCAGGAAAGGCAGTCCCATGGAGATGCTTGGGGCCTCTCGGATTCCTGTCCGTCGATGCCGGTCCTAAGACCTTGTGTGGAGTCGGTGCAGGAACCTGAGGATTCCTCTCCAGTGCTGACATGGATCTTGGCTACTACTGGAGTCTCCCAGGGAGTCAGTCTCGTCTCGAGTGGGGCATGCACGTGCGCTTTCCTCCGAGCTGTAGCAGCAGTGTCACGCTTCCTTTCGCGTGATCAAAGGATCTGTGGCTTTCGCTCGAGGTTTTCCACGAGGCTTTCCCACGTGCTTTCCCACAGGCTGTCCAACGTGCCATCGCGGTGTGAGTCGATCCTCGCTTGAAAGTCGAGCAGTGCAGGAAAACAGTTTCCCTGGAATGACTGAGACATCTGGGGACTCTGGAATGGGCCTGATCCTGGAGTTCCTCTCGCTTTCCTGTGGAGAGCGCCTCCTCTTGAGATGAGACGGAACGCCGGAATTCTTTCCCACCACGCAGGGAAAGGATACCTCCTCTCGAGCTAGCAGCGGAAACGGGCCACTCTGGATATGGCGGACGCTCGGTTCCTCTTGAGTGAGACGGGTATGTCGAGGAACTTCTTGAGTTGCAGCAAGGTGTGAAGGACCTTTGAAGTTCAGGTTTAAGTGTGATTACCGCCTAGTTGCCTCAGAGGAAATGGGCCTCATCTAGCCTAGAGGGAGAACTCCTGGATTTTCTCGAGTTGCGGCAGTGCTCTCGACTTACGACGAGGCCTCAGGACCGCTCTGGTGCCTCAGGAAAGGCCAGTCCCATGCGAGTTGCTCGGGGCCTCTCGAATTCCTCTCCGTCGATGCGGGCTAAGACCTTGTGTGACTCAGTGCCGAACCTGAGGATTCCTCTCCAGTGCCGACATGGATCTTGGGTTCTTCTGGAGTCTCCCAGGGAGTCAGTCCTCGTCTCGAGAGGGGCATGCACGTGCGATTTCTCCGGAGCTGTAGCAGCAGTGTTTCGCTTCCTTCGCGTGGATCAATGGTTTGTGGCTTTCCTCGAGGCTTTCCTCGAGGCTTTCCACGAGCTTTCCACGAGGCTTTCCACAGGGCTGTCCACGTGCCACCGTGGTGTGAGTTGATCCTCGGCTTGAAAGTCGACGCAGTGCAGGGAAAACAGGTTTCCGTGAAATGGACTGAGACATCTGGGGGACTCTGGGAATGGTGGCACGACCCTGGAGTTCCTCTCGCCTTTCCTGAGGAGAGCGCCTCCTCTTGAGATGTGACGGAACACCGGGTATTCTATCCCGACCACGCAGTGAAAGGATCCCTCCTCTCGAGCAAGGAGGCGGAAACGGGGCTCCTCTGGTTGCGGGGATTCTCGTGCTTCCTCTCGAGTGGAGACGGGTATGTCGGGGAACTTCTTGAGTTGCAGCAAGGGTGTGAAGGCCCTTTGGAAGTTCCAGAGGTAAGGTGTGATTAGCCTCGAGATACCTCAGCGGAAATGGGCCTCATCTCGCCTGGGGGGAGAACCTCCTGGATTTTCTCGAATTGTGGCAGGTGCTCTCGACTTACGATTGGGACCTCAGGGACCCGCTCTGGTGGCCTCAGGAAAGGCCAGTCCCCATGCGAGTTGCTCGGGGACTCTCGGGATTCCACTCCCGTAGATGCCGGGCCTAAGTCATTTGTGGAGTCGGTGCCGGAACCTGAGGATACCTCTCCAGGCCAGACATGGATCTTGGGTACTTCTGGAGTCTCCCCAGGGGGTCAGTGCTCGTCTCGAGTGGAGGCATGCACGTGCGCTTTCCTCCCGAGCTGTAGCAGCAGTGTCACGCTTCCCTTCGCGGGATCAAGGCATCTGTGGCTTTCCCTCGGGGCTTTCCCACGAGCTTTTCCACGAGGCTTTCCCACAGGGCTGTCCAACGTGCCACCTTGGTGAGAGTCGATCCTCGGCTTGAAATTCGAGGCAGTGCAGGGAAAACAGTTTTTCCTGGAATGGACTGAAATATCTGGGGGACTCTGGGAATGGTGGCACGACCCTGGAGTTCCTCTCGCCTTTCCTGTGGAGGCGCCTCCTCTTGAGATGCGACGGGAACGCCGGAAATTCTTTCCCGAACACGAGGGAAATGATACCTCCTCTCGAGCTAGGAGGCGGAAAAGGGGCTCCTCTGGATGTGGCGGGACTCTCGTGCTTCCTCTCGAGTGGAGACGGGTATGTCGGGGAACTTCTTGAGTTGCAGCAAGGGTGTGAAGGACCCTTTGGAAGTTCCAGAGGTCTGGTGTGATAAGGCTCGAGTCGCCTCTGCGGAAATGGGCCTCATCTCGCCTGGAGGGGAGAACCTCCTGGATTTTCTCGAGTTGTGGCAGGTGCTCTCGACTTATGACAGGGACCTCAGAGACCCGCTCTGGTGGCCTCAGGAAAGACCAGTCCCCATGCGAGTTACTCAGGGCCCTCTCGGGGTTCCTCTCCCGTCGATGCCAGGGCCTAAGACCTTGTGTGGTCGGTGCCGGAACCTGAGGATTACTTTGCAGTGCTGACAAGGATCTTGGGGTACTTCTCCAGTCTCCCACGGGAGTCAGTCCTCATCTCGAGTGGGGCCATGCACGTGCGCTTTCCTCCCGAGCTGTAGCAGCAGTGTCACGCTTCCCTTCGGGTGGTTCAAGGTATCTGCGGCTTTCCCTCGAGGCTTTCCCACGAGTCTTTTCCACGAGGCTTTCCCACGAGACTTTCCCAAAGGACTGTCCACGTGCCACCGTGTTGTGTGTCGATCCTAGGCTAGAAAGTTGAGGCAGTGCAGGAGAAACAGGTTTCCCTGGAATGGACTGAGACATCTGGGGCCTCTGGGAATGGGTGCACGAATCTGGAGTTCCTCTCGCCTTTCCTGTGGAGAGCGCCTCCTCTTGAGATGAGACGGGAACTCCGGGAATACTTGACCGACCACTCAGTGAAAGGATCCCTCCTCTCGAGCTAGGAGGCAGTAACGGGGCTCCTCTGGATGTGGGCGGGACTCTCGGGCTTCCTCTCGAGTGGAGACGGGTATGTGGGGGAGCTTCTTGAGTTGCAGCAAGGGCGTGAAGGACCCTTTGTAAGTTCCATAGGTTAGGTGTGATTAGCCTCGAGACGCCTCAGCGGTAATGGGCCTCATCTCGCCTGGAAGGTAGAACCTCCTGGATTTTCTCGAGTTGCGGCAGGTGACCTCGACTTACGACGGGAACCTCAGGGACCCGCTCTGGTGCCCTCAGGAAAGGCCAGGCCCCATGCGAGTTGCTCGGGGGCCTCTCGGGATTCCTCTCCGTCGATGCCAGGGCCTACGACCTTGTGTGAATTCGGGGCCGGAACTTGAGGATTCCTCTCCAGTGCTGACATGGATCTTGGGTACTTCTGGAGTCTCCCCAGGGGAGTCAGTCGTAGTCTCGAGTGGGGCATGCACGTGCGATTTCCTCCAGAGCTGTAGCAGCAGTGTCACGCTTCCCTTCGCGTGGATCAAGGATCTGTGGCTTTCCCTAGAGACTTTCCCACGAGGCTTTCTCACGGGGCTTTCCCACGAGGCTTTCCCACAGGGCTGTCCCACGTGCCACCGTGGTGTGAGTCGATCCTCGGCTAGAAAGTCAAGGCAGTGCAGGGAAAACAGGTTTTCCTGGAATGGACTGAGACATCTGGGGGACTCTGCGAATGGTGGCACGACCCTTGAGTTCCTCTCGCCTTTCCTGTGGAGAGCGCCTCATCTTGAGATGCGACGGGAAAGCCGGGAATTCATTACCAACCACACAGGGAAAGGATCCCTCCTCTCGAGCTACGAGGCGGACACGGGGCTCCTCTGGATGTGAGCGGAGCTCTTGTGCTTCCTCTCTAGTGGAGACGGGTATGTCATGAAATTCTTGAGTTGCAGCAAGGGTGTGAAGGACCCTTTGGAAGTTCCAGAGATTAGGTGTGATTAGCCTCGAAACGCCTCAGCGAAATGGGCCTCATCTCGCCTGGAGGGCAGAACCTCCTGGATTTTCTCGAGTTGCGCCAGGTGCTCTCGACTTACGACAGGGACCTCAGGGACCCGCTCTGGTGGCCTCAGGAAAGGCCAGTCCCCATGCGATTTGCTCGGGGCGCTCGGGATTCCTCTCCCATCGATGCCGGGCCTAAGACCTTGTGTGGAG
>NW_017194767.1:0-9193 GCF_001704415.2 Capra hircus
AGACGGGTATGTCGGGGAACTTCTTGAGTTGCAGCAAGGGGTGTGAAGGACCTTAGGAAATTCCAGAGTTTAGTGTGATTACCCCCGATTTGCCTAAGCAGAAATGGGCCTCATCTCGCTTGGAGGTAGAACCTCCTGGATTTTCTCGAGTTGCGGCAGGCGCTCTCGACTTACGATGGGACCTCAGGGACCCGCTCTGGTGGCCTCAGGACAGGCCAGTCCCCATGCGAGTTGCTCGGGGGGCCTCTCGGGTTTCCTCCGCCGTCGATGCCGGGGCCTAGACCTTGTGTGAGTCGGTGCCGGAACCTGGAGGATTCTCTCCAGTGCTGACAAGGATCTTGGGGTACTTCTGGAGTCTCCCAGTGGAGTCAGTCCTTGTCTCGAGTGGGTCGCATGCACGTGCGCTTTCCTCCCGAGCTGTAGTAGCAGTGTTCAAGCTTCCCTTCGCGTGGATCAAGGGATCTGTGGCTTCCCAAGAGGCTTTTCCACGAGGCTTTCCCTCAGGGCTGTCCCACGTGCCACCGTGGTGTGAGTCGATCCTCGGCTTGAAAGTCGAGGCAGTGCATGGAAAACAAGGTTTCCTGGAATGGACTGAGACATCCAGGGGACTCTGGGAATGGTGGCACGACCCTGGAGTTCCTCTCGCCTTTCCTGTGGAGAGCGCCTCCTCTTGAGATGTGACGGGAACACCGGGTATTCTATCCGACCACGCAGGGAAAGGATCCCACCTCTCGAGCTAGGGACGCGGAAACAGGGTTCCTCTGGGTGTGGGTGGGATTCTCGTGCTTCCTGTCGAGTGGCGACGGGTATGTCGGGGAACTTCTTGAGTTGCAGCAAGGGTGTGAAGGACCCTTTGGAAGTTCCAGAGGTAAGGTGTGATTAGCCTCGAGAAACCTCAGCGGAAATGAGACTCTTCTCGCCTGGAGGGGAGAACCTCCTGGATTTTCTCGAGTTGCGGACAGGTGCTCTCGACTTACGACTGGGACCTCAGGGAACCACTCTGGTGGCCTCAGGAAAGGCCAGTCCCATTGCGAGTTGCTCGGGGGCCTCTAGGGATTTCTCTCCCTTCGATGCTTGGGCCTAAGGACTTGTGTGGAGTCAGTGTGGAAACCTGAGGATTCCTCTACAGTGCCGGCATGGATCTTGGGTACTTCTGGAGTCTCCCCAGGGGAGTCAGTCCTCGTCTCGAGTTGGGGCATGCACGTGCGATTTCCTCCCGAGCTGAAGCAGCAGTGTCACGCTTACCTTCGCGTGGATCAAGGGATCTGTGTCTTTCCCTAGAGGCTTTCCCACGAGGCTTTCCCACGAGGCTTTCCCACAGGGCGGTCCCCACGTGCCACCGAGGTGTGCGTCGATCCTCGGCTTGAAAGTCCGAGGCAGTGCAGGGAAAACAGGTTTCCCTGGAATGGACTGAGACATCTGGGGGACTCTGGGAATGGTGGCACGACACTGGAGTTCCTCTCGCCATTCCTGTGGAGAGCGCCTCCTCTTGAGATGTGACGGGAACGCCGGGAATTCTTTCCCGACCATGCAGGGAAAGGATCCCTCCTCTCGGCTAGGAGGTGGAAACGGGGCTCCTCTGGATGTGGGCGGGACTCTCGTGCTTCCTCTCGAGTGGAGACTTGGTATGTCGGGGGAACTTCTTGAGTTGCAGCAAGGGTGTGAAGGACCCTTTGGAAGTTCCAGATGTTAGGTGTGATTAGCCTCGAGATGCCTCAGCGGAAATGGGCCTCATCTCGCCTGGATGGGAGAACCTCCTGGATTTTCTCGAGTTGCGGCAGGTGCTCTCGACTTACGACTGGGACCTCAGGGACCCGCTCTGGTGGCCTCAGGAAAGGCCAGTACCCATGCAGTTGCTCGGGGGCCTCTCAGGATTCCTCTCCCGTCGATGCCGGGGCCTGAGATCTTGTGTGGAGTCTGTGCCGGAACCTGAGGATTCCTCTCCAGTGCTGACATGGATCTTGGTACTTCTGGAGTCTCCCAGGGGAGTCATTCCTCGTCGCGAGAGGGGACATGCACGTGTGTTTCCTCCTGAGCTGTAGCAGCAGTGTCTCGCTTCCCTTCGCGTGATCATGGGATCTGTGGCTTTCCCTCGAGGCTTTCCCAGGAGACTTTCCCACGAGGCTTTCCCAAAGGGCTGTCCCACATGCCACCGTAGTGTGAGTCTATCCTCAGCTTGGAAGTCGAGGCAGTGCAGGGAAAACAGGTTTCCGTGGAATGGAATGAGACATCTGGGGGAGTGTGGGAACGGTGGCACGAACCTGGAGTTCTTCTCGCGTTTCAAGTGGTGAGCGCCTCCTCTTGAGATGCGACAAGAACGCCGGGAATTCTTCCCCACGCAGGGAAAGATCACTCCTCTAGAGCTATGAGGCGGAAACGGGCTCCTCTGGATGTGGGCGGGACTCTCGTCCTTCTTCTCGAGTGGAGTCGGGTATGTCGGGGAACTTCTTGCTTGCAGCAAGGGTGTTAAGGATCCTTGGGAAATTCCAGCGTTTAGGTGTGATTAGCCTCGAGGAGCCTCATCGAAAAGGGCCTCATCTCGCCTGGAGGGGAGAACCTCCTGGATTTTCTCGAGTTGCGGCAGGTGCTCTCGACTTATGACGGGGACCTCAGGACCCGCTCTGGTGGCTCAGGAAAGGCCAGTCCCCATGCGCGTTGCTCAGGGGCCTCTCGGGATTCCTCTCCCGTCGATGCCGGGGCCTAAGACCTTGTGTGATTTCGTGCCGGAACTTGAGATTCCTCTCCAGTGCTGACATGGATCTTGGGGTACTTCTGGAGTCTCCCCAGGGGAGTCAGTCCTCGTCTCGAGTGGGGGCATGCACGTGGGATTTCCCCCAGAGCTGTAGCAGCAGTGTCACGCTTCCTTCGCGTGTATCAAGGATCTGTGGCTTTCCCTAGAGACTTTCCCACGAGGCTTCCCAGGGGCTTTCCCACGAGGGGGCTGTCCCACGTCCACCGTGGTGTGAGTCGATCCTCGCTAGAAAGTCAAGGCAGTGCAGGGAAAACAGGTTTCCCTGGAATGGACTGAGACATCTGGGGGACTCTGGAATGGTGGCACGACCCTTGAGTTCCTCTCGCCTTTCCTGTGGAGAGCGCCTCATCTTGAGATGCGACGGGAATGCCGGGAATTCATTCCCAACCACACAGGGAAAGGATCCCTCCTCTCGAGCTACGAGGCGGACACGGGGCCCCTCGAGTGCCCCCCCCCCAGCCCCCTCCCCGGTCCTCAGACACCCCCTGTCCAACTTCTGAGTGATGTCTGTCCATTCCAGCCTGTTTTCCCTGAGCCGAGGATCGACTCACACCACGGTGGTACGTGGCAGCCCTGTGGGCCCCGTGGGAAAGCTCGTGGAAAGTCTCTAGGAAAGCCACAGATCCTTATACACGCGAAGGGAAGCGTGACACTGCTGCTACAGCTCGGAGGAATCCCACGTGCATGCCCCCACTCGAGACGAGGACTGACTCCCCTGGGGAGACTCCAGAAGTACCCCAAGATCCATGTCAGCACTGGAGAGGAATCCTCAGTTCCGGCACTGATCACACAAGGTCTAGGCCCCGGCATCGACGGGAGAGGAATCCCGAGAGGCCCCGAGCAACTCGCATGGGGACTGGCCTTTCCTGAGGCCACCAGAGCGGGTCCCTGAGGTCCCCGTCGTAAGTCGAGAGCACCTGCCGCAACTCGAGAAAATCCAGGAGGTTCTCCCCTCCAGGCGAGATGAGGCCCTTTTCGGATGAGGGCTCCTCTAGGCTAATCACACCTAAACGCTGGAATTTCCCAAGGATCCTTAACACCCTTGCTGCAAGGCAAGAAGTTCCCCGACATACCCGACTCCACTCGAGAAGAAGGACGAGAGTCCCGCCCACATCCAGAGGAGCCCTGTTTCCGCCTCATAGCTCTAGAGGAGTGATCCTTTCCCTGCGTGGTCGGGAAAGAATTCCCGCGTTCTTGTCGCATCTCAAGAGGAGGCGCTCACCACTTGAAACGCGAGAAGAACTCCAGGTTCGTGCCACCGTTCCCACACTCCCCCAGATGTCTCATTCCATTCCACGGAAACCTGTTTTCCCTGCACTGCCTCGACTTCCAAGCTGAGGATAGACTCACACTACGGTGGCATGTGGGACAGCCCTTTGGGAAAGCCTCGTGGGAAAGTCTCCTGGGAAAGCCTCGAGGGAAAGCCACAGATCCCATGATCCACGCGAAGGGAAGCGAGACACTGCTGCTACAGCTCAGGAGGAAAACACACGTGCATGTCCCCTCTCGCGACGAGGAATGACTCCCCTGGGAGACTCCAGAAGTACCCAAGATCCATGTCAGCACTGGAGAGGAATCCTCAGGTTCCGGCACAGACTCCACACAAGGTCTCAGGCCCCGGCATCGACGGGAGAGGAATCCGAGAGGCCCCGAGCAACTGCATGGGTACTGGCCTTTCCTGAGGCCACCAGAGCGGGTCCCTGAGGTCCCAGTCGTAAGTCGAGAGCACCTGCCGCAACTCGAGAAAATCCAGGAGGTTCTCCCATCCAGGCGAGATGAGGCCCATTTCCGCTGAGGCATCTCGAGGCTAATCACACCTAACATCTGGAACTTCCAAAGGGTCCTTCACACCCTTGCTGCAACTCAAGAAGTTCCCCGACATACACGTCTCCACTCCGAGAGGAAGCACGAGAGTCCCGCCCACATCCAGAGGAGCCCCGTTTCCACCTCCTAGCCCGAGAGGAGGGATCCTTTCCCTGCATGGTCGGGAAAGAATTCCCGGCGTTCCCGTCACATCTCAAGAGGAGGCGCTCTCCACAGGAATGGCGAGAGGAACTCCAGTGTCGTGCCACCATTCCCAGAGTCCCCCAGATGTCTCAGTCCATTCCAGGGAAACCTGTTTTCCCTGCACTGCCTCGACTTTCAAGCCGAGGATCGACGCACACCTCGGTGGCACGTGGGACCGCCCTGTGGGAAAGCCTCGTGGGAAAGCCTCGTGGGAAAGCCTCTAGGGAAAGACACAGATCCCTTGATCCACGCGAAGGTAAGCGTGACACTGCTGCTTCAGCTCGGGAGGAAATCGCACGTGCATGCCCCAACTCGAGACGAGGACTGACTCCCCTGGGGAGACTCCAGAAGTACCCCAAGATCCATGCCGGCACTGTAGAGGAATCCTCAGGTTGCCACACTGACTCCACACAAGGCCTTAGGCCCAAGCATCGAAGGGAGAGAAATCCCTAGAGGCCCCCGAGCAACTCGCAATGGGACTGGCCTTTCCTGAGGCCACCAGAGTGGGTCCCTGAGGTCCCAGTCGTAAGTCGAGAGCACCTGCCGCAACTCGAGAAAATCCAGGAGGTTCTCCCCTCCAGGCGAGAAGAGTCTCATTTCCGCTGAGGTTTCTCGAGGCTAATCACACCTTACCTCTGGAACTTCCAAAGGGTCCTTCACACCCTTGCTGCAACTCAAGAAGTTCCCCGACATACCCGTCGCCACTCGACAGGAAGCACGAGAATCCCACCCACACCCAGAGGAACCCTGTTTCCGCGTCCTAGCTCGAGAGGTGGGATCCTTTCCCTGCGTGGTCGGGATAGAATACCCGGTGTTCCCGTCACATCTCAAGAGGAGGCGCTCTCCACAGGAAAGGCGAGAGGAACTCCAGGGTCGTGCCACCATTCCCAGAGTCCCCTGGATGTCTCAGTCCATTCCAGGGAAACCTTTTTTCCCTGCACTGCCTCGACTTTCAAGCCGAGGATCGACTCACACCACGGTGGCACGTGGGACAGCCCTGAGGGAAAGCCTCGTGGAAAAGCCTCTTGGGAAGCCACAGATCCCTTGATCCACGCGAAGGGAAGCTTGACACTGCTACTACAGCTCGGGAGGAAAGCGCACGTGCATCGACCCACTCGAGACAAGGACTGACTCCACTGGGGAGACTCCAGAAGTACCCCAAGATCCTTGTCAGCACTGGAGAAGAATCCTCAGGTTCCGGCACCGACTCAACACAAGGTCCTAGGCCCGGCATCGACGGCGGAGGAAACCCGAGAGGCCCCCGAGCAACTCGCATGGGGACTGGCCTGTCCTGAGGCCACCAGAGCGGGTCCCTGAGGTCCCCGTCGTAAGTCGAGAGCGCCTGCCTGCAACTCGAGAAAATCCAGGAGGTTCTACCCTCCAAGCGAGATGAGGCCCATTTCTGCTTAGGCAAATAGGGGGTAATCACACTAAACTCTGGAATTTCCTAAGGGTCCTTCACACCCTTGCTGCAACTCAAGAAGTTCCCCGACATACCCGTCTCCACTCAAGAGGAACACGAGAGTCCCGCCCACTTCCAGAGTGGCCCCGTTTCCGCCTGCTAGCTCGAGAGGAGGGATTCTTTCCCTGCGTGGTCGGGAAAGACTTCCTAGCGTTCCTGTCGCATCTCAAGAGGAGGCGCTCTCCACAGGAAGGCGAGAGGAACTCCAGGATCAGGCCCCATTCCCAGAGTCACCCAGATTTCTCAGTCTATTCCAGGGAAACCTGTTTTCCCTGCACTGCTTCGACTTTCAAGTCGCGGATCAACTCACACCACGGTGGCACGTGAGACAGCCCTGTGGGGAAGCCTCGTGGGAAAGTCTTGTGGGAAAGCCTCGAGGGAAAGCCACAGATCCCTTGATCCACGCGAAGGGTAGTGTGACACTGCTGCTACAGCTGGGGAGGAAAGCACACGTGCATGCCCCCACTTGAGACTCGGACTGGACTCCCCTGGGGAGACTGCAGAAGTACCCCAAGATCCATGTCAGTCGCTGGAGAGGAATCCTCAGGTTTCGGAACCGACTCCACACAAGGTCTTCTAGGCCCTGGCATCGACGGCGAGAGGAATCCCGCGAGGCTCCCGAGCAACTCGCAAGGGGGACTGGCCTTTCCTGAGGCCACCAGAGCGGGTCCCTGAGGTCCCAGTCGTAAGTCAAGAGCACCTGCCACAACTCGAGAAAATCCAGGAGGTTCTCCCCTCCAGGCGAGTTGAGAGCCATTTCCGCTGAGGCGTCTCGAGGCTAATCACACCTAAACTCTGGAAATTCCAAAGGTCCTTCACACCCTTGCTGCAACTCAAGAAATTCCCCGACATACCCGTCTCCACTCGAGAGGAAGCACGAGAGTCCCGCCCACATCCAGAGGAGCTCCGTTTCCGCCTCCTAGCTCGAGAGGAGGTATCCTTTCCCTGCGTCGTCGGGAAAGAATTCCCGGCGTTCCGTCGCATCTCAAGTGGAGGCGCTCTCCACAGGAAGGCGAGAGGAACTCCAGGGTCGTGCCACATTCCAGAGTCCCCCAGATGTTCTCAGTCCATTCCAGGGAAACCTGTTTTCCCTGCACTGCCTCGACTTTCAAGCCGAGGATCGACTCACACCACGGTGGCACGTGGGACAGCCCTGTGGGAAAGCCTCGTGGGAAAGGCTCGTGGAAAAGACTCGAGGGAAAGCCCCTGATCCCTTGATCCACGCGAAGGGAAACGTGACACTGCTGCTACAGCTCGGGAGGAAAGCGCACGTGCATGCCCCCTCGAGACGAGGACTGACTCCCCTGGGGAGACTTCAGAAGTACCCCAAGATCCATGTCAGCACTGGAGAGAAATCCTCAGGTTCCGGCACTGACTCCACACAAGTTTTAGGCCCCAGCATCGACGGAAGAGGAAACCCGAGAGGCCCCCGAGAGGCCCCCGAGCAACTCGAAAGGGGACTGGCCTTTCCTGAGCCACCAGAGCGGGTCCCTGAGGTCCCCGTCGTAAGTCGAGAGCACCTGCCGCAACTCAAGAAAATCCAGGAGGTTCTCCCATCCAGGCGAGATGAGGCCCATTTTCGCTGAGGCGTCTCGAGGCTAATCACACCTACCTCTGGAACTTCCAAAGGGTCCTTCACACCCTTGCTGCAACTCAAGAAGTTCCGCGACATACCGTCTCCACTCGAGTGGAAGCACGATAGTCCCGCCCACATCCAGAGGAGCCCCGTTTCCGCCTCCTAGCTCGAGAGGAGGGATCCTTTCCCTGCGTGGTCGGGAAAGAATTCTCGGCATTTCCGTCGCATCTCAAGAGGAGGCGCTCTCCACAGGAAAGGCGAGAGGAACTCCAGGGTCGTGCCACCAATCCCAGAGTCCCGAGATCTCAGTCCATTCCAGGGAAACTTTTTCCCAGCACTGCGTCGACTTTCAAGCCGAGGATCGACTCACACCACGGTGCACGTGGGACAGCCCTGTTGTGGGAAAGCCTCCTCGTGGGAAAGCCTCGTGGAAAGAGAGCCACAGATCCCTTAATCCACGCGAAGGGAAGCGTGACACTGCTGCTACAGCTCGGGAGGAAAGGGCACGTGCATCCCCCTCGAGACGAGGGCGGAAACGGGTCCTCTGGATGTGGGCGGGACTCTCGTGCTTCCCTCGAGTGGAGACGGGTTATGTCGGGGAACTTCTTGAGTTGCAGCAAGGGTGAAGGACCCTTTGAAGTTCAGAGGTAGGTGTGATTAGCCTCGAGACGCCTCAGCGAAATGGCCTCATCTCGCCTGGATGGGAGAACCTCCTGATTTTCTCGAGTTGCGGCAGGTGCTCTCGACTTACGAAGGGGACCTCAGGGACCTGCTCTGCTCAGGAAAGGCAGTCCCCTTTCGAGTTGCTCGGGGGCCTCTCGGGGTCTCTCCTCTTCCGTCGATGCTGGGGCCTAAGACCTTGTGTGGAGTCATGCCGGAACCTGAGGATTTCTCTCCAGTGCTGACATGATCTTGGGGTACTTCTGAAGTCTCCCCAGGGGAGTCAGTCCTCGTCTCGAGGGGGGCATGCACGTGCGCTTTCCTCCCGAGCTGTAGCAGCAGTGTCACGTTTCCCTTCGCGTGGATCAAGGATCAGGGCTTTCCTCGAGCTTTCCCACGAGCCTTTCCCACGAGGCTTTCCCACAGGGCTGTCCCACGTGCCACCGTGGTGTGAGTCGATCCTCGGCTTGAAAGTCGAGGCAGTGCAGGGAAAACAGGTTTCCCTGGAATGGACTGAGACATCTGGGACTCTGGAATGTGGCACGACCCTGGAGTTCCTCTCGCTTTCCTGTGGAGAGCGCCTCCTCTTGAGATGCGACGGGAACGCGGGAATTCTTTCCCCACCACGCAGGGAAAGGATCCCTCCTCTCGAGCTAGGAGGCGAAACGGGCTCCTCTGGATGTGGGCGGACTCTCGTGCTTCCTCTCGAGTGGAGACGGTATGTCGGGGAATTTCT
>NW_017194768.1:0-9192 GCF_001704415.2 Capra hircus
GGGGCCATGCATGGACGCTTTCCTCCCGAGCTGTAGCAGCAGTGTCGCGCTTCCCTTCGCGTGGATCAAGGGATCAGGGGCTTTCCCTCGAGTTTTCCCACGAGCTTTCCACGAGGCTTTTCCACATGGCTGTCCCACGTGCCACCTGGAGTGTGAGTCGATCCACGGTTTGAAAGTCGAGGCAGTGCAGGGAAAACAGGTTTCCCTTGAATGGACTGAGACATCTGGGGGACTCGGGGAATGGTGGCACGACCCTGTAGTTCCTCTCGCTTTTCCTGTGTAGAGTGCGTTCTCCTGAGATGCGACGGAAACGCCGGTATTTCTTTCCTGAGCACGCAGTGGAAAGGACCCCTCCTCTTGAGCTAGGAGGCGGAAACGGGCCTCCTCTGGATGTGGGGCGGGACTCTCGTGCTTCCTCTCGAGTGGAAACGGGTATGTCGGGGAGCTTCTTGATTTGCAGCAAGGGTGTGAAAGACCCTTTGGAAGTTCCAGAGGTTAGGTGTGATTTGCCTCGAGTCGCCTCAGCGGAAATGGGCCTCATCTCGCCTGGAGGGGAGAACCTCCTGGATTTTCTCGAGTTGCGGCAGGTGCTCTCGACTTATGACGGGGACCTCAGGGACCCGCTTTGGTGGCGTCAGCAAAGGCCAGTCCCCATGCGAGTTGCTCGGGGCCTCTCGGGATTCCTCTCCCATTGATGCCGGGCCTAAGACCTTGTGTGGAGTCGGCGTCGAAACCTGAGCATTCCTCTCCAATGCTGACATGGATCTTGGGGGGTACTTCTGGAGTCTCCCCAGGGGAGTCAGTCCTCGTCTCAAGTGGGGGCATGCAGTGCGCTTTCCTCCCGAGTTGTAGCAGCAGTGTCACACTTCCTTTGGCGTGGATCAAGGGATAAGGCATTCCCTCGAGGCTTTCCATGAGGCTTTCCCATGAGGCTTTCCCACAATGCTGTCGCCACATGCCACCGTAGTGTGAGTCGATCCTCGGCTTGAAAGTCGAGGCAGTGCAGGGAAAACAGGTTTCCCTGGAATGGACTGAGACATCTGGGGGACTCTGGGAATGGTGGCACGACCCTGGAGTTCCTCTCGCCTTTCCTGTGCAGAGCGCCTCCTCTTGAGATGCGACGGGAACGCAGGGAATTCTTTCCCCACCACGCAGGGAAAGGATCCCTCCTCTCGAGCCAGGAGGCGGAAACGGGGCTCCTCTGGATGTGGCGGACTTTCCTGCTTCCTCTCGGGTGGAGACCGGTATGTCGGGGAACTTCTTGAGTTTCAATAAGCGTGTGAAGGACGCTTTGGAAGTTCCAGAGGTTAGGTGTGATTAGCCTCGAGACACCTCAGCGTAAATGGCCTCATCTCGCCTGGAGGGTAGAACCTCTTGGATTTTCTCGAGTTTCGGCAGGTGCTCTCGACTTACGACGGGGACATCGGGGACCCGCTCTGGTGGCCTCAGGAAAGGCCAGTCCCATGCGAGTTGCTCGGGGGCCTCTCGGGATTCCTCTCCGTCGATGCCGGGCCTAAGATGTTATGTGGAGTCGGTGCCGGAACCTGAGGATTCCTCTCCAGTGCCCACATGGATCTTGGGGGTACTTCTGGAGTCTCCCCAGGGGAGTCAGTCCTCGGTCTCGAGTGGGGGCATGCACGTGCGATTTCCTCCCGAGCTGTAGCAGCAGTGTCACACTTCCCTTCCCGTGGATCAAGGGATCTGTGGCTTTCGCTCGAGGCTTTCCCACGAGGCTTTCCACGAGGCTTTCCCACGAGGCTTTCCCACAGGGCTGTCCCACGTGCCACCCTGGTGTGAGTCGATCCTCGGCATGAAAGTCGAGGCAGTGCAGGGAAAACAGTTTTCTCTGGAATGAACTGAGACATCTGGGGGACTCTGGGAATGGTGGCACGACCCTGGAGTTCCCCTCGCCTTTCCTGTGGAGAGCACCTCCTCTTGAGATGGGACGGGAACGCCGGGGAATTCTTTCCCGATACGCAGGGAGAAGGATCCCTCCTCTCGAGCTAGGAGGCGGAAACAGGGTTCCTTTGGATGTAGGCGAACTCTCCTGCTTCCTCTCGAGTGGAGACGGGTATGTTGGGGAACTTCTTGAGTTGCAGCAAGGGTTTGATGCACCCTTTGGAAGTTCCAGAGGATACATGGATTTGCCTCGACTCGCTCATCGGAAATAGGCCTCATCTCGCCTGGAGGGGAGAACCTCCTGGATTTCTCGAGTTGCCGAAGGTGCTCTCGACTTACGACGGGGACCTCAGCGACCCGCTCTGGTGGCCTCAGGAAAGGTTAGGCCCCATGCGAGTTGCTCAGGGCCTCTCGGGATTCCTCTCCCGTCAATGTCGGTACC
The DNA here is from genome assembly GCF_001704415.2 of Capra hircus. Classification (NCBI taxonomy): domain Eukaryota; kingdom Metazoa; phylum Chordata; class Mammalia; order Artiodactyla; family Bovidae; genus Capra; species Capra hircus. The sequence continues at coordinate 2,342 of NW_017194768.1, forward strand.
TAAGACCTTGTGTGGAGTCGGTGCCGGAACCTGAGGATTCCTCTCCAGTGCTGACATGGGACCTTGGGGTACTTCTGGGGTCTCCCCAGGGAAGTCAGTCCTCGTCTCTTTGGGGGCATGCACCTGCGCTTTCCTCCCAAGCTGTAGCAGCAGTGTCACGCTTCCCTTCTCGAGGATCAAGGGATCTGTGGCTTTCCCTCGAGGCTTTCCCACCAGGCTTTCCAACGAGGCTTTCCCACAGGGCTGTTCCACGTGTACCGTTTAGTGAGTCGATCCTCGGCTTGAAAGTTGAGGTAGGACAGGGAAAACAGGTTTCCTGGAATGGACTGAGATTTCTGGGGGACTCTATTAACGGTGGCACGACCCTGGAGTTCCTCTCGCCTCTCCTGTGGAGAGCGCCTCCTCTTCAGAAGCGACGGGAACCCCGGGAATTCTTGACTGACCACGCAGGGAAAGGATCCCTCCTCTCGAGCTATGAGGCGGAAACGGGGCTCCTCTGGATGTGGGCGGGACTCTCGTGCTTATTTTCGAGTGGAGACGGGTATGTCGGGTAACTTCTTGAGTTGCAACAATGGTGTGAAGGACCGTTTGGAAGTTCCAGAAGTTAGGTGTGATTAGCTTCGAGACGCCTCAGGGGAAACGGGCGTCATCTCGCCTGGAGGGGTGAACCTCCTGGATTTTCTCGAGTTGCGGCAGGTGCTCTCGAGTTACGAAGGGGACCTCCGGGACCCGCTCTGGTGGCCTCAGGAAAGGCCAGTCCCCATGCGAGTTGCTCGGGGTCCTGTCGGGATTTCTCTCCCGTCGATGCCAGGTCCTAAGACCTTGAGTGGAGTTGGTGCCCCAACCGGAGGATTCCTCTCCTGTTCTGACATGGATCTTGGGGTACGTCTGGAGTCTCCCCAGCGGAGTCAGTCCTCGTATCGAGTGGGGGCATGCACGTGCTCTTTCCTCCCGAGCTGTAGCAGCAGTTTCCCGCTTCCCTTCGCGAGGATCACGGGGTCTGTGGGTTTCCCTCGAGGCTTTCCCACGAGGCTTTCCCACAGGGCTGTCCCACGTGCCACCGTGCTGTGAGTCTATCCTCGGCTTGAAAGTCGATGCAGTGCAGGGAAAACAGGTTTCCCGGGAATGGGCTGAGACATCTGGGGGACTCTGGGAATGGTGGCAGGACACTGGAGTTCCTCTCGCCTTTCCTGTGGAGAGCGCCTCCTCTTTAGATGCGACGGAAACGCCGGGAATTCTTTCCCGAACACGCAGTGAAAGGATCCCTCCTCAAGAGCTAGGAGGCGGAAACGGGTCTCCACTTGATGTGGGCGGGACTTTCGTGCTTCCTCTCGAGTGGATACAGGTATGTCGGGGAACTTCTTGAGTTGCAGCAAGGGTGTGAAGGACCCTTTGGAAGTTCCAGAGTTTAGGTGTGATTACTCTCGAGACGCCGCAGAGAAAATGGGCCTCATCTAGACTGGAGCAGAGAACCTCTTGGATTTTCTCGAGTTGTGGCAGGTGCTCTCGACATAAGACCGTGACCTCAGGGACAGTGTAGCAGATGTGTCACGCTTCCCGTCGTGGGGATCAAGGGATCTTTGGCTTTCCCTCGAGGCTTTCCCACGAGGCTTTCCCACAGGGCTGTCCCACGTGCCACCATGGTGTGAGTGGATCCTCGGCTTGAAAGTCGAGGCAGTGCAGGGAAAACAGGTTACCCTGGAATGGACTGAGACATCTGGGGGATTCTGGGAATGGTGGCACGGCCCTGAAGTGGCTCTCGCCTTTCCTGTGGAGAGCGCCTCCTCTTGAGATGCGACGGGAACGCCGGGAATTCTTTTCCGAACACGCAGGGAAAGGATCCCTCCTCTCTAGCAAGGAGGTGGAAATGGGGCTCCTCTGGATGTGGGAGGGACTCTCGTGCTTCCTCTCGAGTGGAGACGGGTATGTCGGGGAACTTCTTGAGTTGCAGCAAGGGTGTGAAGAACCCTTTGGAAGTTCCAGAGGTTAGGTGTGATTAGCCTCGAGACGCCTCAGCGGAAATGGGCCTCATCTCGCCTGGAGGGGAGAACCTCCTGGATTTTCTCGAGTTGCGGCAGGTGCTCGCGACTTACGACGGGGACCTCAGGGACCCGCTCTGGTGGCCTCAGGAAAGGCCAATCCCCATGCAGGTTGCTCGGGGGCCTCTCGGGATTCCTCTCCCGTCGATGCGGGGCCTAAGACCTTGTGTGGAGTCAGTGCCGGAACCTGAGGATTCCTCTCCAGGGCTGACATTGATCTTGGGGTACTTCTGGAGTCTCCCCAGGGGAGTCAGTCCTCGTCTCGAGTGGGGGCATGCACGTGCGCTTTCCTCCCGAGCAGTAGCAGCAGTGTCACCCTTCCCTTCGCGTGGATCAAGGGATCTGTAGCTTTCCCTCAAGGCTTCCCCTCGAGGCTTTCCCACGAACCTTTCCCACAGGGTGTCCCACGTGCCACCGTGGTGTGAGTCGATCCTCGGCTTGAAAGTCGAGGCAGTGCAGGGGAAACAGGTTTCCCTGGAATGGACTGAGACATCTGGGGGACTCTGGGAATGGTGGCACGACCCTGGAGTTCCTCTTGCCTTTCCTGTGGAGAGCGCCTCCTCTTGAGATGGGACGGGAACGCCTGGAATTCTTTCCCGACCACGCAGGGAAAGGATCCCTCCTCTCGAGCTAGGAGGCGGAAACGGAGCTCCTCTGGATGTGGGCGGGACTCTCTTGCTTCCTCTCGAGTGGAGCTGGGTATGATGGGGAACTACTTGAGTTGCAGCAAGGGTGTGAAGGACCCTTTGGAAGTTCCAGAGGTTAGGTGTGATTAGCCTCGAGACACCTCAGCGAAAATGGGCCTCATCTCGACTGGAGGGGAGAACCTCTGGAATTTTCTCGAGTGGCAGTAGGTCTCTCGACTTAGGACGGGGACCTCAGTGACGCGCTCTGGTGGCCTCAGGAAAGGCCAGTCCCCATGCGAGTTGCTCGGGGGCCTCTCGGGATTCCTGTCACGTTGATGCTGCGGCCTAAGACCTTGTGTGGAGAAAGTGCCGGAAGCTGAGGATTCCTCACTATTGCTTACATGGACCTTGGGGTACTTCTGGAGTCTCCCCAGGGAAGTCAGTCCTCGTCTCGAGGGGGGGCATGCACGTGCGCTTTCCTCCCTGGCTGTTCCAGCAGTGTCACGCTTCCATTCACGTGGAGCAAGGGATCTGTGGCTTTCCCACGAGGCGTTCCCACGAGGCTTTCCCACAGGGCTGTCCCATGTGCCACCGTGTTGTTTGTCGATCCTCGGCTGAAAGTCGAGTCAGTGCAGGGAAAGCAGGTTTCCCTGGAATGGACTGAGACATCTGGGGGACTGTGGGAATGGTGGCACGATCCTGGAGTTCCTCTCGCCATTCCTGTGGAGAGAGCCTCCTCTTGAGATGCGACGGAACGCTCGGAATTCTTTCCCAACCACGCAGGGAAAGGATCCCTCCTCTCTAGCTAGGAGGCGCAAACGGGGCTCCTCTGGATGTGGGGGGGACTCTCGTGCTTCCTCTCGAGTGGAGACGGGTATGTCGGGCAACTTCTTGAGTTGCAGCAAGGTTGTGAAGGATCCTTTGGATGTTGCAGAGGTTAGGTCTGATTACCCTGAGACGCCTCAGCACAAATGCGCCTCATCTCGCCTGGAGGGGAGAACCTCCTGGATTTCTCGAGTTGTGGCAGGTGCTCTACGACTTTACGACGGGGACCTCAGAGTCCCGCTCTGGTGGCCTCAGGAAAGGCCAGTCCCCATGCGAGTTGCTCGAGGGCTTCTCGGGATTCCACTCCCGTCGATGCTGGGGTCCTAAGACCTTGTATGGAGTCAGTGCCGGCACCTGAGGATTCCTCTCCAGTGCCGACATGGATCTTGGGGTACTTCTGGAGACTCTCCCAGGGAAGTCAGTCCTCGTCTCGAGTGGGGGCATGCACGGTGCGCTTTCCTCCCGAGCTGTTGCAGCAGTGTCACGCTTCCCTTCGCGTGGATCAAGGGATCTGTGACTTTCACTCCGAGGCTTTCCCATGAGGCTTTCCCACGAGGCTTTCCCACAGGGCTGTCCCACGTGCCACCGTGGTGTGAGTCGATCCTCGGCTTGAAAGTCGAGGCAGTGCAGGGAAAACAGGTTTCCCTGGAATAGGACTGAGACATCTGGGGGACTGTCGGAATGGTGGCACGACCCTGGAGTTCCTCTCGCCTTTCCTGTGGAGAGCGCCTCCTCTTGAGATGCGCCGGGAACGGCCGGGAATTCTTTCCCGAACACGCAGGGAAAGTATCCCTCCTCTCGAGCTATGAGATGGAAACGGGGCTCCTCTGGATGTGGGCGGGACTCTCGTGCTTCCTCTCGAGTGGAGCCGGGTATGTCGGGGAACTTCTTAAGTTGCAGTAAAACTGTGAAGGACCCTTTGGGAGTTCCAGAGGTTAGGGGTGATTAGCCTCGAGAAGCCTCAGCGGAAATGGCCTCATCTCGCCTGGAGGGGAGAACCTCGTGTATTTTTTCGAGTTGGGAAAGGTGCTCTCAACTTACGACGGGGACTTCAAGGTCCCTCTCTGGTGGCCTCAGGAAAGGACAGACCCCATGCGAGTTGCTCGGGGGCCTCTCGGGATTCCTCTCCCTTCGATGCTGGGGCCTAAGACCTTGTGTGGAGTCAGTGCCGAAACCTGAGGATTCCTCTCCAGTGCTGACATTGATTTTGCGCTACTTCTGGAGTCTCGCCAGGGGCGTCAGTCCTCGTCTCGAGTAGGGGCATGCACGTGCACTTTCCTCCCGAGTTGTAGCAGAAGTATTGCCCTTCCCTTCGCGTGGATCAAGGGATCTGTGGCTTTCCCTCGAGGCTTTCCCACGAGGCTTTCCCACGAGGCTTTCCCAGAGGGCTGTCCCAAGTGCCACCGTGGTGTGAGTCGATCCGCGGCTTGAAAGTCGAGGCAGTGCAGGCAAAACAGTTTTCCCTGGAATGGACTGAGACATCTGGGGGACTCTGGGAATGGAGGCACGACCCTGGAGTTACTCTCGCCTTTCCTGTGGACAGCGCCTCCTCTTGAGATGCGACGGGAACGCCGGGAATTCTTTCCCGACCACGCAGGGAAAGGATCCTTCCTCTCGAGCTAGGAGGGGTAAACGGGGCTCCTCTGGATGTGTGCAGAACTCTCGTGCTTCCTCTCGAGTGGAGACGGGTATGTCGGGAAACTTCTTGATTTGCAGCAAGGCTGTGAAGGTCCCTTTGGAATTTCTAGCGGTTAGGTGAGATTAGCCTGGAGACGCCTCAGCGGAAATGGGCCTCATCTTGCCTGGAGGGGAGAACCTCCTGGATTTTCTGGAGTTGCGGCCGGTGCTCTCGACTTATGATGGGGACCTCAGGGACCCGCTCTGGTGGTCCCTCGAATGGCCAGTCCCCATGCGAGTTGCTCGGGGGCCTTTCGGGATTCCTCTCCCATCGATGCCGGGGCCTAAGACCTTGTGTGGAGTCGGTGCCGGAATCTGAGGATTCCTCCCCAGTGCTGACATGGATCTTGGGGTACTTCTGGAGTCTCCCCAGGGGAGTCAGTCCTCGTCTCGAGTGGGGTAATGCACGTGCGCTTTCCTCCCGAGCTGTATCAGCAGTGTCACCCTTCCCTTCGCGAGGATCAAGTGATCTGTGGCTTTCCCTCGAGGCTTTCCCAAGAGGCTTTCCCACGAGGCTTTCCCACAGGGCTGTCCCACGTGCCACCGTGGTTGAGTCGATCCTACGCTTGAAAGTCGAGGCAGTGCAGGGAAAACAGGTTTCCCCTGGAATGGACTGAGACATCTGGTGGACTCAGGGAATGGTGGCACGACCTGCAGTTCCTCTCGCCTTTCCTGTGGAGAGCGCCTTCTCTTGAGATGCGACGGGAACCGCGGGAATTCTTTCCCGACCACGCAGGGAAAGGATCCTTCCTCTCGAGCTAGGAGGGGGAAACGGGGCTCCTCTGGATGTGGGCGGTACTCTCGTCGTGCTTCCTCTCGAGTGGAGACGGGTATGTCGGGGAACTTCTTGAGTTGCAGCAAGGGTGTGAAGGACCCTTTGGAAGTTCCAGGTGTTAGATGTGATTAGCCTCGTGACGCACAGCGGAAATGAGCCTCATCTCGCCTGGAGGGGAGAACCTCCTGGATTTTCTCGAGTACGGCAGGTTGCTCTCGACTTACGACGGGTACCTCAGGGACCCGCTCTGGTGGCCTCAGGAAAGGCCAGTCCCCATGCGAGTTGCTCGGGGCCTCTCGGGATTCCTCTCCCGTCGATGCTGGGGCCTAAGATCTTGTGTAGAGTCGGTGCCGGAACCTGAGCATTCCTCTCAGTGCTGACATGGATCTTGGGTACTTCTGGAGTCCCCCAGAGCAGTCATTCCTCGTCTCGAATGGGGGCATGCACGTGCGCTTTCCTCCCGAGCTGTGGCAGCAGTGTGGCGCTTCCCTTCGCGTGGATCAAGGGATCTGTGTCTTTCCCTCGAGGCTTTCCAGGAGGCTTTCCCACGAGACTTTCCCACAGGGCTGTCCCACGTGCCACCGTGGTGTGAGTCGATCCTCGGCTTGAAAAGTCGAGGCAGTGCAGGGAAAACAGGTTTCCCTGAATGGACTGAAACATCTGGGGGACTCTGGGAATGGTGGCACGACACTGGCTTTCCTCTCGCCTTTCCTGTGGAGAGCCGCTCCTCTTCAGATGCGAATGGGAACGCCGGGAATTCTTTAGCGACCCACGCAGGGAGAGGATCCCACGTCTCGAGCTAGGAGGCAGAAACGGGGCTCCTCTGGATGTTGGCAGGACTCTCGTGCTTCCTCTCGAGTGGAGACGGGTATGTCGGGGAACTTCTTGAGTTGCTGCAAGGGTGGGAAG
>NW_017194769.1:0-20652 GCF_001704415.2 Capra hircus
GTGGGAAAGCCTCGTGGGAAAGCCTATAGGGGAAAGCCACAGATCCCTTGATCCACGCAAAGGGATGCGTGACACTGCTGCTACAGCTCGGGAGGAAATCTACCTGCATGCCCCCAATCGAGACGAGGACTGACGCCCCTGGGGGAGACTCCAGAAGTACCCCAAGATCCATGTCAGCACTGGAGAGGAATCCTCAGGTTCCGGCACGACTCCACACAAGGTCTTAGGCCCCGGCATCGACGGGAGAGGAATCCCGAGAGGCCCCCGAGCAACTCGCATGGGGACTGGCCTTTCCTGAGGCCACCAGAGCGGGTCCTGAGGGGTCCCGTCGTAGATCGAGAGCACCTGCCCACAACTCGAGAAAAAATCCAGGAGGTTCTCCCCTCCAGGCGAGATGAGGCCCATTTCCGCTGAGGCGTCTCGAGGCTAATCACATCTAACATCTGGAACTTCCAAGGGTCCTTCACACCCTTGCTGCAACTCAAGAATTCCCCGACATAACCCTCTCACTCGAGAGGAAGCACAGAGTCCCGCCCACATCCAGAGAGCCCCGTTTTCCGCCTCCTAGCTCGAGAGGAGGGATCCTTTCCCTGCGTGTCGGGAAAGAATTCCCTGGCGTTCCCGTCGCATCTCAAGAGGAGGCGCTCTCCACAGGAAAGGCGAGAGGAACTCCAGGGTCAGCCACCATTCCCAGAGTCCCCCAGATGTCTCAGTCCATTCCAGGGAAACCTGTTTTCCCTGCACTGCCTCGACTTTCAAGCGAGGATCGACTCACACCACGGTGGCACGTGGGACAGCCCTGTGGAAAGCCTCGTGGGGCTCTGGGAAGCTCAGGGAAAGACAGATCCTTGATCCACGCGAAGGGAAGCGTGACACTGCTGCTACAGTCGGGAGGAAAGCGCACGTGCATGCCCCCACTCGAGACAAGGACTGACCCCTGGGGGTCTCCAGAAGTACCCAAGATCCATGTCAGCACTGGAGAGGAATCCTCAGGTTCCGGCACTGACTCCACACAAGGTCTTAGGCCCGGCATCGACAGGGAGAGGAACCCGAGAGGCCCAGGAGCAACTCGCATGGGGACTGGCCTTTCCTGAGGCCACCAGAGCGGTCCTGAGTCCCCGTCGTAAATCGAGAGCACCTGCCGCAACTCGAGAAAATACAGGAGGTTTCCCTCCAGGCAAGATGAGGCCCATTTCCCTGAGGCGTCTCGAGGCTAATCACACCTAACCTCTGGAACTTCCAAAGGTCCTTCACACCCTTGCTGCAACTCAAGAAGTTCCCCGTCATACCCGTCTCCACTCGAGAGGAAGCACGAGAGTCCCGCCCACATCCAGAGGAGCCCCGTTTCCCCTCCTAGCTCGAGAGAAGGGATCCTTTCCCTGCGTTCGGGAAAGAATTCCGGCGTTCCCGTCGCATCTCAAGAGGAGGCGCTCTCCACAGGAAAGGCGAGAGGAACTCCAGGGTCGTGCACCATTCCAGAGTCCCCCAGATGTCTCAGTCCATTCCAGGGAAACCTGTTTTCCCTGCACTGCCTCGACTTTCAAGCCGAGGATCGACTCACACCACGGGTGGCACGTGGGACAGCCCTGTGGGAAGCCTCCTGGGAAACCGTGGGAAAGCCTCGAGGGAAAGCCCCCTGATCCCTTGATCCACGTGAAGGAAGCGTGACACTGCTGCTACAGCTCAGGAAAGCGCACGTGCATGCCCCACTCGAGACGAGGACTGACTCCCCTGGGGAGACTCCAGAAGTACCCCAAGATCCATGTCAGGCACTGGAGAGGAATCCTCAGGTTCTGGCACCAACTCCACAAGAAGTCTTAGCCCGGCATCGACGGGAGAGGAATCCCGAGAGGCCCCCGAGCAACTCGCATGGGACTGGCCTTTCCTGAGGCCACCAGAGCGGGTCCCTGAGTCCGTCATAAGTCGAGAGCACTGCCGAAACTCGAGAAAATCCAGGAGGTTCTCCCTCCAGGGCCAGATGAGGCCCATTTCGCTGAGGCATCTCGAGGCTAATCACACCTAACCTCTGGAACTTTCAAAAGGTCCTTCACACCCTTGCTTGCAACTCAAGAAGTTCCCCGACATACCCGTCTCCACTCGAAAATGAAGCACGAGAGTCCCGCCCACATCCAGAGGAGCCCCGTTTCCGCCTCCTAGCTCGAGAGGAGTGATCCTTTCCCTGCGTGTGGGGAAAGAATTCCCGCGTTCCCGTCGCATCTCAAGAGGAGGCGCTCTCCACAGGAAAGGCGAGAGGAACTCCAGGGTCGTGCCACCATTCCCAGAGTCCCCCAGATGTTCTCAGTCCATGTTTTCCCTGCACTGCCTCGACTTTCAAGCCGAGGATCGACTCACACCACGGTGGCACGTGGGACAGCCCTGTGGGAAAGCCCGTGGGAAAGCCTCGTGGGAAAGCCTATAGGGAAAGCCCAGATCCTTGATCCACGAAGGGATGCGTGACACTGCTGCTACAGCTCGGGAGGAAAGTGCTACGTGCATGCCCCCACTCGAGACGAGGACTGACTCCCCTGGGGAGACTCCAGAAGTACCCCAAGATCCATGTCAGCACTGGAGAGGAATCCTCAGGTTCCACGCACTGACTCCACACAAGGTCTTAGGCCCCGGCATCGACGGGAGAGGAATCCCGAGAGGCCCCGAGCAACTCGCATGGGGACTGGCCTTTCCTGAGGCCACCAGAGGGGTCCCTGTAGGTCCCCGTCGTAAGATCGAAGAGCACCTGCCGCAACTCGAGAAAATCCAGGAGTTCTCCCCTCCAGGACGAGATGAGGCCCATTTCGCTGAGGCGTCTCGAGGGCTAATCACACCTAACCTCTGGAACTTCCTAAGGGTCCTTCACACCCTTGCTTGCAACTCAAGAAGTTCCCCGACATACCCGTCTCCACTCGAGAGGAAGCACGAGAGTCCCGCCCACATCCAGAGGAGCCCGTTTCCGCCTCCTATGCTCGAGAGGAGGGATCCTTTCCCTGCGTGGTCGGGAAAGAATTCCCTGGCGTTCCCGTCGCATCTCAAGAGGAGGCGCTCTCCACAGGAAAGGCGAGAGGAACTCCAGGGTCGTGCCCACATTCCCAGAGTCCCCCAGATGTCTCAGTCCATTCCAGGGAAACCTGTTTTCCCTGCACTGGCTCGACTTTCAAGCCGAGGATCGACTCACACCACGGTGGCACGTGGGACAGCCCTGTGGGCAAAGCCTCGTGGGAAAGCCTCGTGGAAAGGGAAAGCCACAGATCCCTTGATCCACGGCGAAGGGAAGCGTGACACTGCTGCTACAGCTCGGGAGGAAAGCGCACGTGCCATGCCCCCACTCGAGACGAGGACTGACTCCCTGGGGAGACTCCAGAAGTACCCCAAGATCCATGTCAGCACTGGAGAGGAATCCTCAGGTTCCGGCACCGATCTCCACACAAGGTTTTAGGCCCTGGCATCGACGGGAGAGCGAATCCCGAGAGGCCCCCGAGCAACTCGCATGGGGACTGGCCTTTCCTGAGGCCACCAGAAGCGGGTCCCTGAGGTCCCGTCGTAAGTCGAGAGCACCTGCCGCAACTCGAGAAAATCCAGGAGGTTCTCCCCTCCAGGCGAGATGAGGCCCATGTTCCAGCTGAGGGTCTCGAGGCTAATCACACCTAACCTCTGAACTTCCAAAGGGTCCTTCACACCCTTGCTGCAACTCAAGTAAGTTCCCGACATACCCGTCTCCACTCGAGAGGAAGCACGAGAGTCCGCCCACATGCAGAGGAGCCCCGTTTGCGCCTCCTAGCTCGTGAGGAGGGATCCTTTCCCTGCGTGGTTCGGGAAAGAATTCCCGGCCGTTCCGTCGCATCTCATGAGGAAGCATTCTCCACAGGACAGGCGCAGAGGAACTCCAGGGTCGTGCCACCATTCCCAGAGTCCCCCAGATGTCTCAGTCCATTCCAGGGAAACCTGTTTTCCCTGCACTGCCTCGACTTTCAAGCGCAGGATCGACTCACACCACGGTGGAACGTGGGACAGCCCTGTGGGCAAAGCCTCGTGGGAAAGGCCTCGAGTGGGAAACCTAGGGAAGCCACAGATCCCTTGATCCACGCGAAGGGAAGCGTGACACTGCTGCTACAGCTCGGAGGAAAGCGCACGTGCATGCCCCCCACTCGAGACGAGGACTGACTTCCCCTGGGGAGACTCAGAAGCTACCCCAAGATCCATGTCAGCACTGGAGAGAATCCTCAGCGTTCCGGACACCGACTCCACACAAGATTTTAGGTCCCGGCATCGATCGGGAGAGGAATCCCGAGAGGCCCCGAGCACACTCGCAGGGGACTGGCCTTTCCTGAGGCCACCAGAGCGGGTCCCTGAGGTCCCCGTCGTAAGTCGAGAGCACCTGCCGCAACTCGAGAAAATCCAGGAGGTTCTCCCCTCCAGGCGAGATGAGGCCCATTTCTGCTGAGGCGTCTCGAGGCTAAATCACACCTAACCTCTGGAACTTCCAAAGGGTACTTCACACCCTTGCTGCAACTCAAGAAGTTCCCCGACATACCCGTCTCCACTCGAGAGGAAGCACGAGAGTCCGCCCACATCCAGAGGAGCCCCGTTTCCGCCTCCTAGCTCGAGAGGAGGGATTCCTTTCCCTTCGTGGTCGGGAGAGAATTCCCGGCGTTCCCGTCGCATCTCAAGAGGAGGCGCTCTCCACAGGAAAGGCGAGAGGAACTCCAGGGTTGTGCCACCATTCCTAGAGCCCCCCAGATTGTCTCAGTCCATTCCAGGGAAACCTGTTTTTCACTGCACTGCCTCGACTTTCAAAGCCGAGGATCGAGACACACCTTGGTGGCACGTGGGACAGCCCTATGGGAAAGCCTTGAGGGAAGGCCTCGTGGGAAAGCCTCGAGGGAAAGCCACAGATCCCTTCATCCACGCGAAATGAAGCGTGACACTGCTGCTACAGCTCGGGAGGAAAGCGCACGTGCATGCCCCCACTCGAGACGAGGACTGACTCCACTGGGGAGACTCCAGAAGTACCCCAAGATCCATGTCAACATTGGAGAGGAATCCTCAGGTTCGGCACCGACTCCACACAAGGTTTTAGATGCCGGCATGGACGGGAGTGGAATCCCGAGAGGCCCCCGAGCAACTCGCATGGGGACTGGCCTTTCCTGAGGCCACCAGAGCGGGTCCCTGAGGTCCCCGTCGTAAGTCGAGAGCATCTGCCGCAACTCGAGAAAATCCAGGAGGTTCTCCCCTGCTGGCGATATGAGGCCCATTTCCGCTGAGGCGTCTCGAGGCTAATCACATCTAACATCTGTAACTTCCAAAGGGTCCTTCACACCCTTGCTGCAACTCAAGAAGTTCCCCGACATACCCGTCTCCACTCGAGAGGAATCACAAGTCCCGCCCTCATCCAGAGGAGCCCCGTTTCCGCCTCCTAGCTAGAGAGGAGGGATCCTTGCCCTCGTGGTCGGCAAAGAATTCCCGGTATTTCCGTTGCATCTCAAGAGGAGGCGCTCTCCACAGGAAAGGCGAGAGGAACTCCAGGGTCGTGCCACCATTCCCAGAGTCCCCCAGATGTCTCAGTCCATTCCAGGGAAACCTGTTTTCCCTGCACTGCCTCGACTTTCAAGCCGAGGATCGACTCACACCACGGTGGCACGTGGGACAGCCCTGTGGGAAAGCCTCCTGGGCAAGCCTCGAGGGAAAGCCAGAGATCTGTGGATCCACGCAAAGGGAAGCGTGACACTGCTGCTACAGCTCGAGAGGAAATCGCACGTGCATGCCCCAATTCGAGAGGAGGACTGACTCCCCTGGGGAGACTCCAGAAGTACCCCAAATCCATGTCAGCACTGGAGAGGAATCCTCAGGTTCTGGCACCGACTCCACACAAGGTCTTAGGTCCCGGCATCGACGGGAGAGGAATACCGAGAGGCACCCGAACAACTCGCATGGTGACTGGCCTTTCCTGAGGCCACCAGAGCGGGTCCCATGAGGTCCCCGTTGTAAGTCGAGAGCCACCTGCCGCAACTCGAGAAAATCCAGGAGGTTCTCCCCTCCAGGCCAGATGAGGCCCATTTCCGCTGAGGCGTCTAGAGGCTAATCACACCTAACCTCTGGAACTTCCAAAGGGTCCTTCACACCCTTGCTGCAACTCAAGAAGTTCCCCGACATTACCCGTCTCCACTCGAGAGGAAGCACGAGAGTCCCGCCCACATCCAGAGGAGCCCCGGTTCCGCTTCCTAGCTCGAGAGGAGGGATCCTTTCCCTGCGTGGTCGGGAAAGAATTCCCGGCGTTCCTTTCGCATCTCAAGAGCAGGCGATCTCCAGAGGAAAAGCGAGAGGAACTCCAGGGTCGTGCCACCATTCCCAGAGTCCCCCAGATGTCTCAGTCCATTCCAGGGAAAACTGTTTTCCCTGCACTGCCTCGACTTTCAAGCCGAGGATCGACTCACACCATCGTGGCACGTGGAGCAGCCCTGTGGGAAAGCCTCGTGGGAAAGCCTCGTTGGAAAGCCTCGAGGGAAAGCCCCTGATCCCTTGATCTTCGCGAATGGAAGCGTGACACTGCTGCTACAGCTCGGGAGGAAAGCGCACGTGCATGCCCCGACTCGAGACGAGGACTGACTCCCCTGGGGGACTCCAGAAGTACCCCAAGATCCATGTCAGTACTGGATAGAAATCCTCAGGTCCGGCACCGTCTCCACACAAGATCTTAGGCCATGGCATCGACGGGAGAGAAATCCCGAGAGGCCCCCGAGCAATTCGCGTGGGGACTGGCCTTTCCTGAGGCCACCAGAGCGGGTCACTGAGGTCCCCGTCGTAAGTCGAGAGCACCTGCCGCAACTCGAGACAATCCAGGAGGTTCTCCCCTCCCAGGCGAGATGAGGCCCATTTCCGCTGAGGCGTCTCGAGGATAATCACACCTAACCTCTGGAACTTCCGAAGGGTCATTCACACCCTTGCTGCAACTCAAGAAGTTCCCCGACATACCCGGCTCCAATTGAGAGGAAGCACGAGAGTTCCCCCCACATCCAAAGGAGCCCCATTTCCGCCTCCAAGCTCGAGAGGAGGGATCCTTTCCCATCGTGGTCGGGAATGAATTCCCCGCGTTCCTGTCGCAACTCAAGAAGAGGCACTCTCCACAGGAAAGGCGAGAGGAACTCCAGGGTCGTGCCACCATTCCCATAGTCCCCCAGATGTCCCAGTCCATTCCAGGGAAACCTGTTTTCCCTGCACTGCCTCGACTTTCAAGCCGAGGATCGACTCACACCACGGTGGCACGTGGGACAGCCTTGTGGGATAGTCTCGTGGGAGAGCCTCGTGGGAAAGCCTCGAGGGAAAGCCACACATCCCTAGATCCACGCAAAGGGAAGCGTGACACTGCTGCTACTGCTCGGGGGGAAAGGGCACGTGCATGCCCCCACTCGAGACGAGGACTGACTCCCCTGGGGAGACTCCAGAAGTACCCCAAGATCCATGTCAGCACTGGAGAGGAATCCTCAGGATCCGACACCGACTCCACACAGGGTCTTAGGCCCTGGCATCGACGGGAAAGGGTTCCCGAGAGGCCCCACATCAACTCTCATGGGGACTGGCCTTTCGTGAGGCCACCAGAGCGGGTCCCTGAGGTCCCCATCGTAAGTCGAGAGCACCTGCCGCAACTCGAGAAAATCCAGGAGGTTCTCCCCTCCAGGCGAGATGAGGCCCATTTCCGCTGAGGCGTCTCGAGGCTAATCACATCGAATATCTGCAACTTTCAAAGGGTCCTTCACACCCTTGCTGCAACTCAAGAAGTTCCCCGACATACCCGGTCTCCACTCGAGAGGAAGCACGAGAGTCCCGCCCACATCCAGAGGAGCCCGTTTTCCGCCTCCTTGCTCGAGAGAAGGTATCCTTTCCCTGTGTGGTCGGGAAAGAATTCCCGGCATTCCCGTCGCATCTCAAAAGGAGGTGCTCTCCACATGAAAGGCGAGAGGAACTCCAGGGTAGTTCCACCATTCCCCGAGTCCCCCAGGTATATCAGTCCATTCCAGGGAAACCTGTTTTCCCTGCACTGCCTCGACTTTCAAGGCGACGATCGACTCACACCACGTTGGCACGTGGGACTGCCCTGTGGGAAAGCCTCGTGGGAAAGCCTCAAGCGAAAGCCACAGATCCCTTGATCCACGCCTATGAATGCATGACACTGCTGGTACAGCTCGGGAGGAATGCGCACGTGCATGCCCCCACTCGAGACGAGGACCTGACTCCCCTGGGGAGACTCCAGAAGTACCCCAACATCCATGTCAGCACTGGAGAGGAATCTTCAGTTTCCGGCACCGACTCCACACAAGCTCTTAGGTCCCGGCATCGACGGGAGAGGAATCCCGAGAGGCTCCCGAGCAACGTGCATGGGGACTGGCCTTTCCTTAGGCCACCAGAGCGGGTCCTGGAGGTCCCCGTCGTAAGTCGAGAGCACCTGCCGCAACTCGAGAAAATCCAGGAGGTTCTCCCCTCCAGGCGAAATGAGACCCATTTCCACTGCGGTGTCTCTAGGCTAATCACATCTAACATTTGGAACTTCAAAAGGGTCCGTCACACCCTTGCTGCAACTCAAGAAGTTCCCCGACATAACCGTCTCCACTCGAGAGGAAGCACGAGAGTCCCGCCAATATCCAGAGGAGCCCTGTTTCCGCCTCCTAGATCGAGAGAAGGGATCCTTTCCCTGCGTGGTCGGGAAAGAATTCCCTGGGTTCCCGTCTCATCTCAAGAGGAGGCGCTCTCCACAGGAAAGGCGAGAGGAACTCCAGGGTCGTGCCACATTCACAGAGACCACCAGATGTCTCAGTCCATTCCAGGGAAACCTGTTTTCCCTGCACTACCTCGACTTTCAAGCCGAGTATCGACTCACACCACGGTGGCACGTGGGACAGCTCTGTGGGAAAGCCTTGTGGGAAAGCCTCGTGGGAAAGCCTCGAGGGAAAGCCACAGCTCCCTTGATCCACGCGAAGGGAAGCGTGACACTGCTGCTACTGTTCGGGAGGAAAGTGCACGTGCATGCCCCCACTCGAGACGAGGACTGACTCCCGTGGGGAGAAACCAGAATTACCCAAGATCCATGTCAGCACTGGAGAGGAATCCTCAGGTTCCGGCACCGACTCCACACAAGGTCTTAGGCCCCGGCATCGATGG
Organism: Capra hircus; assembly: GCF_001704415.2. Lineage (NCBI taxonomy): Eukaryota > Metazoa > Chordata > Mammalia > Artiodactyla > Bovidae > Capra > Capra hircus. The sequence goes on from NW_017194769.1 coordinate 9,145, forward strand.
GAGAGGGATCCCGAGAGGCCCCCGAGCAACACGCATGGGGACTGGCCTTTCCTGAGGCCAACAGAGCGGGTCCCTGAGGTCCTCGTCATAAGTCGAGAGCACTTGCCGAAACTCGAGAAAATCCAGGAGGTTCTCCCCTCCAGGCCAGATGAGGCCCATTTCCGCTGAGGCATCTCGAGGCTAATCACATCTAACCTCTGGAACTTTCAAAGGTCCTTCACACCCTTGCTGCAACTCAAGAAGTTCCCCGACATACCCGTCTCCACTCAAAATGAAGCACGAGAGTACCGCCCACATCCAGAGGAGCCCCTTTTCCGCCTCCTAGCTCGAAGGAGTGATCCTTTCCCTGCGTGGTGGGGAAAGAATTCCCCGCGTTCCCGTCGCATCTCAAGAGGAGGCGCTCTCCACAGGAAAGGCGAGAGGAACTCCAGGGTCGTGCCACCATTCCCAGAGTCCCCCAGATGTCTCAGTCCATGTTTTCCCTGCACTGCCTCGAATTTCAAGCCGAGGATCGACTCACACCACGGTGGCACGTGGGACAGCCCTGTGGGAAAGCCTCGTGGGAAAGCCTCGTGGGAAAGCCTATAGGGAAAGCCACAGATCCCTTGATCCACGTAAAGGGATGCGTGACACTCCTGCTACAGCTCGGGAGGAAATCCTACCTGCATGCCCCCAATGGAGACGAGGACTGACGCCCCTGGGGAGACTCCAGAAGTACCCCAAGATCCATGTCGGCACTGGAGAGGAATCCTCAGGTTCACGCACTGACTCCACACAAGGTCTTAGGCCCCGGCATCGACGGGAGAGGAATCCCGAGAGGCCCCCGAGCAACTCGCACGGGGACTGGCCTTTCCTGAGGCCACCAGAGCGGGTCCCTGAGGTCCCCGTCGTAGATCGAGAGCACCTGCCGCAACTCGAAAAATGCAGGAGGTTCTCCCCTCCAGGCGAGATGAGGCCCATTTCCGCTGAGGCGTCTCGAGGCTAATAATATCTAACATCTGGAACTTCCTAACGGTCCTTCACACCCTTGCTGCAACCCAAGAAATTCCCCGACTAACCCGTCTACACTCGAGAGGAAGCACGAGAGTCCCGCCCACATCCAGAGGAGGCCCGTTTCCGCCTCCTATCTCGAGAGGAGGGATCCTTTCCCTGCGTGGTCGGGAAAGAATTCCCTGGGTTCCCGTCTCATCTCAAGAGGAGGCGCTCTCCACAGGAAAGGCGAGAGGAACTCCAGGGTGCAGCCACCATTCCCAGAGTCCCCCAGATGTCTCAGTCCATTCCAGAGAAACCTGTTTTCCCTGCACTGCCTCGACTTTCAAGCCGAGGATCCACTCACACCACGGAGGCACGTGGGACAGCCCTGTGGGTAAAGCCTCGTGGGAAAGCATCGTGGGAAAGCCTCTAGGGAAAGACGCTGATCCCTTAATCCACGCGACGGGAAGCGTGACACTGCAGCTACAGCTCGGGAGGAAAGCGCACGTGAATGCCACCACTCGAGACAAGGACTGACCCCGTGGGGAGTCTCCGGAAGTACCCCAAGATCCATGTCAGCACTGGAGAGGAATCCTCAGGTTCCGGCACCAACTCCACACAAGGTCTTAGGCCCCGGCATCGACAGGAGAGGAAACCCCGAGAGGCCCAGGAGCAACTCGGATGGGGACTGGCCTTTCCTCAGGCCACCAGAGAGGGTCAATGAGGTCCCCGTTGTAAATCGAGAGCACCTGCCGCAACTCGAGAAAATACAGGAGGTTCTCCCCTCCAGGCAAGATGAGGCCCATTTCACCTGAGGCGTTTCGAGGCTAATCACACCTAACCTCTGGAATTTTCCAAAGGTTCCCTCAAACCCTTACTGCAACTCAAGAAGTTCCCCCGTCATACCCGTCTCCACTCGAGAGGAAGCACGAGATTCCCGTCCACATCCAGAGGAGGCCCCGTTTGCCCCTCATAGCTCGAGAGAAGGGATCCTTTCCCTGCGTGGTCGGGAACGAATTCCTGGCGTTCCCAGTCGCATCTCAAGAGGAGGCGCTCTCCACAGGAAAGGCGAGAGGAACTCCAGGGTCGTGCTACCATTCCCAGAGTCCCCCAGATATCTCAGTCCATTCCAGGGAAACCTGTTTTCCCTGCACTGGCCTCGACTTTCCAAGCCGAGGATCGACTCCACACCACGGTGGCACGTGGGACAGCCCTGTGGGAAAGCCTCCGTGGGAAGACCTAGTGGGAAAGCCTCGAGGGAAAGCCCCTGATCCCTTGATCCACGTGAAGAGAAGCATGACACTGCTGCTAGAGCTCGGGAGGAAAGCGCACGTGCATGCACCCACTCGAGACGAGGACTGACTCCCCTGGGGAGACTCCAGACGTACCCCAAGATCCATGTCAGCACTGGAGAGGAATCCTCAGGTTCTGGCCACAACTCCACATCGATGCCCAGTTCCAATGGGGTCACAAGGCAGAGGTACGTGAACTGAGCTAGGGTCGTGGACACAGTCGGTGCCCGGAACTGAGGATTCCTCTCCATGTGGACATGGATCTGGGCGTACTTCTGGAGTCTCCCCAGGGAGTCAGTCCTCGTCTCGAGTGGGCATGAGTGAGCGCTTTCCTCCCGACTGTAGCAGCAGTGTCACGCTTCCTTCGCGTGGATCAAGGGATCTGTGGCTTTCCTCTCGAGGCTTTCCACGAAGCTTTGCCACAGGCTGTCCCACGTCCACCGTGGTGTGAGTCGATCCTTGGCTTGAAATCGAGCAGTGCAGGGAAAACAGTTTTCCCTGGAATGGAACTGAGACATTGGGGACTCTGGAATGGTGCAGGACCCTGGAGTTCCTCTCTCGCTTTTTCCTCTGGAGATCGCCTGCTCTTGAGATGCGGAAAGGTAAACGCCGGCAATTCTTTCCAGACCACGCAGGGAAGGATCCCTCCTCTCGAGCCTACGGAACGACGGGCTTTCCCTCTGGATGTGGGCGGACTCTCGTGCTTCCCTCTCGAGTGGAAGACGGTATGACGGGGAACTTCTTGAGTTGTCAGCAAGGTGTGAAGGACCCTTTGGAAATTCCAGATATCGATGTGATTAGCCTCGAGACGCCTCAGCGGCAAAATGGGCCTCATCTCCGCCGGAGGGAGAACCTCCTGGATTTTCTCGAGTTGCGGGCGAGTGCTCTCGGACTTACAATGGGGAACCTCAGGGACCCGCTCTGGTGCCTTCAGACAAAGGCAGTCCCATGAAGTTGACTCCGTGGGCCTCCTCGGGACCCTTGCCCTGTCGATGCCGGGCTAAGACCTGTGTGGAGTCGGTGTGCGGACCCTGAGGATTCCTCTCCAGTGGCTGACGATGGATCTTGGGGTACTTCTGGAGTCTCCCCAGGGAGTCAGTCCTGTCTCGAGTGGGGCATTGCACAGTGCCCTTTCCTCCCGAGCGTAGCTAGCAGTGTCACGCTTCCTTGCGTGGATTTCAAGGGATGCTGGGCTTTCCCTCGGGCTTCCCACGAGGCTTACCCGAGACTTCCCACAGGCTGTCCACGGCCACCGTGGTGTGATGTCGACCTCCCTTTGAAAGTCGAGCTAAGTGGTTGCAGGGCAAAACAGGTTTCACCTGGAATGGACATGGAGACATCTGGGGACTTGGAGAATGGGTGGGCCGGTCACCCTGGAGTTCATCTGCCGCCTTCTGGTGGATAGTGCCTCTGTCTTGAGTTGTCGAACGGAACGCCGGAATATAGTCCGCCCGACCACGAGGGAAAGGATCCCTGCCCTCTCGAGACTCTGGCAGGCCGGAAACTGGGCCTCCTCTGAAGATGTGGTGCAACTGCTCGTGCTTCACTGCTCTAAGTCTGATCACGGGTCATGTCCGCGAACTTCTTGAGTTTGGCAAGCAAGGTGGATAGAACACTTTGGAAGTTCCAAGGTTAGGTATGCATTATCCTGACAAAACGTCCTCAAGCGCGTAAATGGGCCCTCAATCTCGTCCCATGAGGAGGGAGAACATCCTTGGATTGTCTCGAGTTGCGGCAAGGTGCTGTCTTCGACTACGAACGGGTACCGATCAAACGGACCCGCTTCAATGGTGCCTCAAGAAGGCCCAGTCCCCATGCGAACGTGCTGCGGGGACCTCTCGGGATTCCTCCTCCGTCGATGCACCATGGCGCTAGCAATCCTTTGGGCTTGAGGGTGCCCTGTAGACCTGAGGATTCTCTCCAATGGCTGACATGGATGCTTGGGGTAACTTCTGGAGTCCCCCAGGTGAGTCACGTTCCTCCGTCTCGAGTCGCGGGCATCAAACGTGCGCTTTCCTTCAGAAGCTGTAGCAGCAGTGTCCGGCTGTTCCATGTCGCAATGGATCAAAGGATCTGGCTTTCCACGAGCTTTCCACTCGAGGCTTTCCCCAACGTAGGCTTCCCACAAGGTGCTGTCCCGCTGCCACGTGGTGTTGAGTCGATCCTCGACTTGAAAAGTTCGAGGGCAGTGCATGGAAAAAAGGTTTCCCCTGGAATGGACTGAGACATCGTTGGGGACTCTGGGAATGGTGGCACGACGTCTGGAGTTCCTCTTCGCCTTTTTCTCGTGAGAGCGCCTGCCTCAATGAGGATGGGACGGCAACGCCGGAATTCTTTTCCCTGACGCAGAGGGAAAGAACTCCTCATCTCGAGCTGAGGCGAAAGGGCTCCTCTGATTGGGCGCGGACCTGCGTCGCTTCCTCTCGGATTGAATACGGGTATGTCGGGGCAACTTCTTCAGTTTGTCCAGCGAGGCGTGTGAAGTACCTCTTAGGAAGTGTCCCAGAGGTTAGTGTGAATTGGCCTCGAGGACGCCGTCAGCGGCGGAAATGGCCCTCATCTGCGCTGGAGGGGAGAACCTGCCCTTGGGATTTTCTCGATTGGCGGCAGGTGCCTTCGACTTACGATGCAGGGACCTCAGGAACCCGTCTGGTGGCCTCACAGAAAGCGCAGTCCCCTCGAAGTTGGCTCGTGGGGCCTACTGTATTCTTCTCACCGCGATGCCAGGGCTAGAATCCTTGTGTGGAGTGTGTGTCGGATACCGTGAAGATTCTGCTCGCAGTGCTGACATGGATCTTGGGACTTCTGAGCTCCACCAGGGGAGTCAGTCCGTCGTCCTCGAGGGGGGCATGCCACGGTTGCTCTTTCCTCCCGTGCGTTAGCCAGCAGTGTCAACGCTCCCTCGGGAAATCAGTGGATCAAGGGACTTCCCTCGCATGGCTTTCCGCGAGAGCTTTCATAGAACTTTCCCAAGGCTGTCTCCACGTGCCACCGTGTTGTGATTCGATCGTCGGCTTGAAAGTGCAGGCAGTTGCAGAACAAACAGGCTTCCCTGGAATGGACATGGGACATCACTGAGGAACTCTGGGAATGGTGCACGACCTGGAGTCTCGCCTTATTCCTGTGGAGACCCCTCCTCTTGAGATGCGAACAGGGGAACTCGGCGGAATGCTTTTCCCGACCACGCAGGGAAAGGATCCCTGCCTTCACGAGCTAGGAGGGGGAAACCGGAGCAGGCCACAATGGCCATCCTGCGTATTTATGATAACGAACAACATGGGACAATAAAACTCAACATTTTCACGTTTTCTTATTCTTCGAAACCCCTGTGCAAGAAGTTTGGTTAGTATCTCGCCGTATATTTCGGGGAACTCTTTGTTCGGGACGAGTTGCAGCAAGGGTGTGCATGAGGTTACTCCGGATTTGGGAGGGTGTACAGCAAGCAAGAGGTCAGTAAGGCATGGTCTACCTTCTCAATTATATACAGGGATACGCGTCAGCGTAGACCGCAACCCTCACATCTCTTCTTGGTTTTACAGAATTCCCTTCATGGGTAAGGTCAAAAGGATAAAGGATTGTCATAAATTTATATCACATACCTGAAAAACCCTTTCCACGACCGATATAATTGAGCTCGCATCTCCAGCCTTTGTGAGGGTAATAGGCCATACTCACTAGATTTTCGCGCAGTTTTCCGAAGCCACCGAGAGGGGATCACACATTTCATCCTGTACTTGAGCAACGACGAAAGGATGAATCTTTTCCTCACAGTATCTTCAGCCGCTCTGGGGCCTCAGGAAAGGCCAGTTCCCCATGCGAGTGCCGGCCAGGGCAGCTACCGGCCTGCTCCTGATTTTCCTAATACACCGACGAATGCCGTGCCGGGTCAATAGACACTTGTGTGGCTTAGTATTGCGATTGGGCACGCAGCGGTGAGTTCTAGTTTTGCCTTCTCTGTACGTGGACTCCCTGGTTGCTCACGTAAAGAAATGTCTGCCGATGCAGGGAACAGCAGGTTTTCCGGGTTGGAAGATCCTGGAGAAGTAAATGGCAATCTGTTTCCAGATGTACATCTGATGTATAGAATCCCAAATCCTCTCCAAAGTGGACCGCCCTGGCGACACGTGGTATCACTTGGTGTGTGGAGTACTGTTGCTCAAAGGTAGCGTCTGGCCAAGGCACGATCACAAGTCACCTCAGGAGCTAAACCTACGAAGTGGCGTGAACACTAAGCAGGACTCAGACGCAGAATATCACCCTCCCTCAACCTTTATGTTAAGCAGGGTTTAGTGTCTACCTAAGCTATACATTTCATTGCGCGAGTGTACGCGTCGGATTAAAGGGAAGCATCTGCATGGCTATTCTCACACTCCACTATCGAAGGTAACATTTCACACAGGTGGAATGTCACAATTAGAACGATATGCCACAACTATTAGAGTAGGTGTGATCGAAAGTGCTCATATATCGCAGCTGCAAGGGTAGGTCGAGAGCGCAATGGGCTTAGGTTTGCCTAGGGAATAGGGACCAAAGTGTTCCACTGGAAATGGACCGAGAAATTGGGGGACTACTGGAATGGTGCAACGACGCCTGGAGTTCCTCTCGCGCTTTCTGTGGAGAGCGGCCTCCTGCTTTGAGATGCGAACGGGAACGCGCGGATTCCTTTCGCGTCCAATACGACCCTTTGACCGGGAAAGGATCCCCCCCTGTGCACGTACGCCAGGCGGAAACGGGGCTCCTCTGGATGTGGCGTTCTCTCGTGCTCCTCTCCCATGGCGACGAAGCTGCTAGATCCAGGGTATGCCTCTAGCGTTTGTAACATCTTGGGAGAGTTGGCTCACGCAATAACGGGTGTAGAAAGAAACCTATTTTTCGATAGGATTTCAGGGTTGAGGTTCTGGTCATTTGTTGATCCTCTAGCCTCCTCCCAAGGGAGGAGATGCTTTTCCTCAAAAGCGGACAGAATGAAGAAAACCTAGGTCTTCGCCTCCTCTGCTCACGTTGCTGCCTGTAGGGGGGGAAGAACTTCGCTGTGTAACCTTTTCTCCGCAATGTTTGTTGCAAGGGACCTTAAGGGGTGCCTACTCACTAAAATTATACGAGACTTAATCAAAACACAAAGGAACAGAGGACATCATCAGAGACACTCTCGAGATAGTTGCGCGGGCCTCTAGGAAACCGGACAAGAACACCAGGAAGTTGAATTTCCTTCTAGGAAGAGATAGGTCTACATCTCGAGTGAGAATATCACTATCGAGCCTAGAGTTATCGAATATGTACGTAACACTTAAATAATAACCACTCTCACAGAAACTCAAAAAATGGAGTCCCACAATACTCGTGTGGAGTACGGAATGACTGGGAATGCAACTCCCACAGTCAGGCCACTCTCTGCAACTGGAACCCTGAGGATTCCTCTACCCACTGCTTTCGAAACGTGGCACTGTTCCGATCTTGGGTCATCTCTCTGGGGTCTCGCCCCTCTATGTGTTTGAAGTCAGTGTCCTCGTCCAGCTGCTCTGACTCGGTGGCTGGGTGCCATTTGGTCACGCTGTGCGCATTTCTTCCTGCCTAGGCTCGTAGGTCTTAGGCACGTCTTGGGGTAAAAACCCGCCTTTCCCCCCTTCGCGGAGTGGGAGTCTGCACAGGGATTGCCCTGATGGACTTCCTCCCGAACCTAGGATGCTCTCTTTCCCACTAGGCTTTCCCCCAACTTCGACGGGCTTTCCGCAGCACAGGCGCTGTCCCACGTATCACCTAATACCAGTAAGTTGCTCAGCTAAACCGATCCTTCTTTTTGCTCAAGCCTTTTCCTTGAGCTCACCGGCGTATAAAGTCAAAATCCGAGGCACACTTCTAAGGCAGGAAAAACAAGCGTTCCTCTTGCGCCTTGTATATCGGAATCTGGATAGACATCTGGGGGGACTCTGCTGAGAATGGTCGGCACGCGCCCTTGGTGGTTACTATACTGCCTATGTGAGCCTCCTCATCGGGAGCTGTGGAGCGCGCAGGGCTTCTCCTTTTGTACCTGCTGGCACGACAAATGCGTGGCTCCCTGACATGAGGCAATGCGGCCCTGCGAAAGGGAAGTGCAGGATGTGAAGAATTTACAATGCGGATGTAATGTGTTCTCGGGTTACCGACACAACGTCATACGCAAGGGACGGAGTCCCTCCTCCACAGCACAAGCAGGCTCTCTTTAGGATCGGAGGTCAGGCAGGAGTGACAAGAAACAAAACGGTACAGACGCCTCTGCCTAATGATCGGGGGCAGGTACTGGAAGATACACTCGAGATATGTATGCTTCCTCCTCTGTATCCGTATGAGAGAACGAGGTATTAAAGCGCAGAGGGTACACTAAGTCAACGTTGGAGAGTTTATCGGAGTCAAGAATGGATTGTGAAGGACAGAACCTATAAGGAAGTTCAAGAGGTAAGTGTGTATTAGCTCTCGAGAACTCTCAGCGCTGAACTGTGGGGGCCTCATCTGCCTGGAGGGGAGAACCTCCTGGATTTTCTCGAGTATCTGGCATGGTGCTCTCGACTTATGACGAGGACCTTCAGGCAACCCGCCTCTGGTGGCCCAGGAAAGGCAGTCCCCATGCGTAGTTGCTCGGGGGCCTCTCGGGGATTCCTCTCCCGTCGATGCAGTGCTCGTAAAACTCTGTGTGGACGGTCCAGAACCTCAGAGATTCCTCTCCAGTGGCTGACATGATATCTTTGGGGTAGTTCTGGTCTCCCCAGGGAGTCAGTTCCTCGTCTCGATGTGGTGATGCACGTGCCGCCTTTCAATCCCGAGCTGAAGCCAGCAGTGGTCCACTTTCTCTCTTAGCGTGATCACCGGATCCTGACCCTGCGAGGCTTTCTCCTCCGGCTCCACAGGCTTATTCCCAGAGGCTTCCCACAGGCCTGTTCCACGTGGCCACCGTGGTGTGAGTCGCATCCATCGGCTAGAAAGTCGAGCGACAGGTGCAGGAAGAACAGTGTTTCCCTGGAATGGACTGAGACATCCTGGGGATCTCTGGAAATCGGTAGCACGACTACTGGAGTTCCTCTCGGCCTTTCCTGTGGAGAGCGACTCCTCATTGAGAATGCGACCGGGAACTCCAGGAATTCCGTTCCGACAAGCGGAACGATCCGCTTCCTCTCGCAGCTAGAGGGAGGAAAAACGGGGGCTGCCTCTGGGATGGTAGGACGGGAATTCTCGTGCTTCCTCTTGAGTGGAGACGGGGTATCGGGAAACTTCTTGGGTATTGCAGTCAAGGTTGAAGGGAGCCTTTGCGAAAGTTTCCACAGAGGTTAAGCGTGGAATTCAGCCTTGAAAGACGCCTCAGCTGAAAATAGGGCCTCATCTTCGTCTGGAGGGGGTAGAACCTCATGGATTTTCTCGAGTTGCGCGCGTGCTCCGATTTACGAACGCGGGGACGTGCAGGGACCCTCTCTGGTGGCCTGGAAGGAAAGGACCAGTCCCCATGCGAGTTGCCTCGGGTCTCATCGGGATTCCCTCCTCGTCGATGCGGGGCCTAAGACGCTTGTGTGGAGTTCGTGGGAACTCTGAGGATTCCTCTCCAGTGCTGACATGGATCTGGTGGTACATTCTGGGTCTGCCCCCACGGGGTCAGTCCTTCGTCTCGAGTGGGGCATCACACGTGCCTTTCCTCCCGACTAGTAGCGCAGCAGTGTACGCTTCCCTCGCCCGTGAATTCAAGGTAGCTTGGCTTTCCACTCGAGCGCTTCCCACGAGGCTTTCCAGCGACGTATCTTCCCACAGAGCTGTCCCAACGTAGGCCACCTGCGTGCTCGAGTCGATCCTCCGCTTGAAAGTCGAGGCAGTGCAGGGAAATACAGTTTTCCGAATGCTGAGACATCTGGGGACTCTGGGAATGGTGGGCAACGACCCTGGAGTTTCCTCTCGCGCTTTCCTGTGGAGAGCCGCTCCTCTTGAGATGAGACTCGGGAACCGGGGAATTTCTTTCCCACCCACGCCGGGAAAGGATCACCCTCTCGAGATAGGAGGCGAAGCGCTCCTCTGGCATGTGGGCCGTGACGTCGTCGGTCATTTTCCGAGTGTAGACGGATCTGTCGGGCAACTTTCTGGGTTGCAGCAACAGGGCTGTGAAGGACCTGTTAGGAAAGTTACAGCAGTGTTAGATGTGATTCAGCTCTCGAAAGATCGCCTCAGCGGAAATGTGGCCTCATTCTGCGCTCTGGAGGGGCAGAACCTCCGCAATTTTTTCGACGTTGTCGCAGGTGATCTCGACTTTCAATACCGGACGGGACCTCAGACTCCAACTCTGAGTGCCTCAGGAAAGGCCTAGTCTCCTATGCGTGCGAGTGCTGGGCTCCTCGGCTATCCTATCTCGCTCGATGCCAGGGCCTAAAGACCTTGTGTGGAGTCGGTGCCGTGAACCTGAGGATTTCCTCTCCAGTGCGACATGGATCTTTTGGCGTATTCTGGTAGTCTTCCCCCGGGGTCAGTCCTCGTCTCGAGTTGGGGGCAATGCAGTAGGACTTTCCTCCAAAGCTTAGCGCAGTGTCACGGCTATCCTATCGTGATCAAAGGGAGCTGTCGGCTTTCCCTCATAGGCTTTCCCAACGAGACTTTCCCACCAAAGGCTTTTCCCCACAGGCTGTCCATCCGTGCCACTCGTGGTTGAGTTCGATCCCGGCTTGAAAGTCGAGGTCATAGTGCAGGGAAACAACAGTCCTGATGGACTGAGATCATTCTGGTGGACTCTGGTGAATGTGGCACGAACCCTTGGATTTCCTCTCGCCTTTCCTTGGGAGAGCGCCCCTCTTGAGATGCGACCGGGAACCCGGGAATACTTTCACCACCACGCAGGGAAAGGATCACTCTCTCTTCGCACTAGGAGGCGGAAAGAGCGGGGCTCCTCTGGATTGGGGGACTTCTCGCTGCTTCCTTCTTCGAGTGGAGACGGGTATGTTCGGGGAACTTCTTGAGTTGCAGCAAGGGTGGACAGGACCCTTTATGAAAACGTTCACAATGTTGATGTGATATTTAGGCCTAGGACACCCAAGTGCGAAATGGGCGGCCTCATTGCACTGGAGCGGGAGGAACCTCCTGGATTTTCTCGAGTCTTCGGCAGGTTGCCTCTCGACTTATGACGGCGACCTCAGCGGACCCGCTCTGGTTCGCCTAGAAATGGCCAGTCCCCCATGCAGTAGTTGCTCGGGGCCCCTCGCGGATTCACCTCTCCCGTCGATGCCGGGTCCTAAGAGTCTTG
>NW_017194770.1:0-9192 GCF_001704415.2 Capra hircus
ATTTGTGTGGAGTGGGTGCCGGAACGTGAGGATTCCTCTCCAGTGCTGAACATGGATCTTTGGGTACTTCTGGAGTCTCCCCAGGGCAGTCAGTCCACTACTCGAGTGGGGGCATGCAGGTGCACATTTCTCCCGAGCTGTAGCAGCTGTGTCGCGCTTCCCTTCACGTGGATAAAGGGATCTGTGGCTTTTCCCTCGAGCTTTCCCAAGAGGCTTCCACGAGGCTTTCCCACAGGGCTGTCCCAGGTGCCACGAGATGTGAGTCGATCTTCGGCTTGAAAGTCGAGGCAGTGCAGGGAAAATAGATTTCCCTGGAATGGACTGAGACATCCAGGGGACTCTGGGAAATGGTGGCACGACCCTGGAGTTCCTCTCGCCTTTCCTGTGGAGAGCACCTCCTCTTGAGATGCAACGGGAACGCCGGGAATTCTTTCCCGACCACGCTGGGAAAGGATCCCCCCCCTCGAGCTAGGAGGCGGAAACGGGGCTATTCTGGATGTGGGCGGGACTCTCGTGCTTCCTCTCGAGTGGAGTGGGTATGTCGGGGAACTTCTTGAGTTGCAGCAGGGGTGTGAAGGACCCTTTGGAAGTTCCAGATGTTAGATGTGATTAGCCTCGAGACGCCTCAGCGGAAATGGGCCTCATCTCGAATGGAGGGGAGAACCTCCTGGATTTTCTCGAGTTGCGGCAGGTGCTCTCGACTTACGACGGGGGACCTCAGGGACCCGATCTGGTGGCCTCAGGAAAGGCCAGTCCCCATGCGAGTTGCTCGGGGCCTCTCAGGATTCCTCTCCCGTCGATGCGGGGCCTAAGACCTTGTGTGGAGTCGGTGCGGGAACCTGAGGATTCCTCTCCAGTGCTGACGTGGATCTTGGGGTACTTCTGGAGTCTCCCCATGGAGTCAGTCCTCGTCTCGTTTGGGTGCATGCACGTGCGCTTTTCTCCCGAGCTGTAGCAGCAGTGTCACTCTTCCCTACGCGTGGATCAAGGGATCTGTGGATTTCCCTCGAGGCTTTCCCACGAGGCTTTCCCAAGAGGCTTTCCCACAGGGCTGTCCAACGTGCCATCGCGGTGTGAGTCCATCCTCGGCTTATAAGTCGACGCAGTGCAGGGAAAACAGGTTTCCCTGGAATGGACTGAAACATCTGGTGGACTCTGGGAATGGGGCCTGATACTGGAGTTCCTCTCGCCTTTCCTGTGGAGAGCGCCTACTCTTGAGATGAGACGGGAACGCTAGGAATTCTTTCCCGACCACGCAGGTAAAGGATGCCTCCTCTCGAGCTAGCAGGCGGAAACGGGGCCACTCTGGATATGGGCGGGACCCTCGGGTTCCTCTTGAGTGGAGACGGGTATGTCGGGGACTTCTTGAGTTGCAGCAAGGAAGTGACGGACCCTTTGGAAGTTCCAGAGGTAAGGTGTGATTAGCCTCGAGATACCCTCAGCGGAAATAGGTCTCAGCTCGCCTGGAGGGGAGAACCTCTTGGATTTTCTCGAGTTGCGGCTGGTGCTCTCGACTTATGACGGGGAACTCAGGGGACCCGGTGTGGTGGCCTCAGGAAAGGCCAGTCCCCATGCGAGTTGCTCGGGGTCTATCGGGATTCCTCTCCCGTCGATGCTGGGTCCTAAGACATGGTGTGGACTCAGTGCCAGAACCTGAGAATTCCTCTCCACTGCCGACATGGATCTTGGGGTACTTCTGGATTCTCCCCAGGGCAGTCAGTCCTCGTCTCGAGTGGGGGCATGCACGTGCGCTTTCCTCCCGAGCTGTAGCAGCAGTGTCGCGCTTCCCTTCGCGTGGATCAAGGGATCTGTGTCTTTCCCTCGAGGCTTTCCCACGAGGCTTTCCCACAGGGCTGTCCCACGTGTCACCGTGGTGTGAATCGATCCTCGGATTGAAAGTCGAGGCAGTGCAGGGAAAACAGGTTTCCCTGGAATGGACTGAGACATCCAGGGGACTTTGGGAATGGGGCTTGAGACTGGAGATCCTCTCGCCTTTCCTGTGGAGAGCGCCTACACTTGAGATAAGACGGGAACGCTAGGAATACTTTCCCGACCACGCAGGGAAAGGATACCTCCTCTCGAGCTAGCAGGCGGAAACGGGGCCACTCTGGATATGTGCGGGACTCTCGGATTCCTCTTGAGTGGAGACGGGTATGTCGGGAACTTCTTGAGTTGCAGCAAGGGTGTGAAGGACCCTTTGGAAGTTCCAGAGTTAAAGTGTGATTACCCCCTAGTTGCCTCAACGGAAATGGGCCTCATCTCGCCTGGAGGGGAGAACCTCCTGGATTTTCTCGAGATGCGGCAGGTGCTCTCGACTTACGACGGGGACCTCAGGGATCCGCTCTGGTGGCCTCAGGAAAGGCCAGTCCCCATGCGAGTTGCTCGGGGACCTCTCGGGATTCCTCTCCCGTCGATGCTGGGGCCTAAGACCTTGTGTGGAGTCAGTGCCGGAACCTGAGGATTCCTCTCCAGTGCAAACATGGATCTTAGGGTACTTCTGGAGTCTCCCCAGGGCAATCAGTCCTCGTCTCGAGAGGGGGGCATGAACGTGCGCATTCCTCCCGAGCTGTAGTAGCAGTGTCGTGCTTCCCTTCGCGTGGATCAAGGGATCTGTGTCTTTCCCTCGAGGCTTTCCCACGAGGCTTTCCCACAGGGCTGTCCCAGGTGCCACCGAGATGTGAGTCGATCTTCGGCTTGAAAGTCGAGGCAGTGCAGGGAAAATAGATTTCCCTGGAATGGACTGAGACATCCAGGGGACTCTGGGAATGGTGGCACGACCCTGGAGTTCCTCTCGCCTTTCCTGTGGAGAGCACCTCCTCTTGAGATGCAATGGGAACGCCGGGAATTCTTTCCCGACCACGCTGGGAAAGGATCCCCCCCCTCGAGCTAGGAGGCGGAAACGGGGCTATTCTGGATGTGGGCGGGACTCTCGTGCTTCCTCTCGAGTGGAGTGGGTATGTCGGGGAACTTCTTGAGTTGCAGCAGGGGTGTGAAGGACCCTTTGGAAGTTCCAGATGTTAGATGTGATTAGCCTCGAGACGCCTCAGCGGAAATGGGCCTCATCTCGAATGGAGGGGAGAACCTCCTGGATTTTCTCGAGTTGCGGCAGGTGCTCTCGACTTAAGACGGGGACCTCAGGACCCGATCTGGTGGCCTCAGGAAAGGCCAGTCCCCATGCGAGTTGCTCGGGTGCCTCTCGGGATTCCTCTCCCGTCGATGCCGGGGCCTAAGACCTTGTGTGGAGTCGGTGCGGGAACCTGAGGATTCCTCTCCAGTGCTGACATGGATCTTGGGGTACTTCTGGAGTCTCCCCATGGAGTCAGTCCTCGTCTCGTTTGGGTGCATGCACGTGCGCTTTTCTCCCGAGCTGTAGCAGCAGTGTCACTCTTCCCTACGCGTGGATCAAGGGATCTGTGGATTTCCCTCGAGGCTTTCCCACGAGGCTTTCCCAAGAGGCTTTCCCACAGGGCTGTCCAACGTGCCATCGAGGTGTGAGTCCATCCTCGGCTTGAAAGTCGACGCAGTGCAGGGAAAACAGGTTTCCCTGGAATGGACTGAAACATCTGGGGGACTCTGGGAATGGGGCCTGATACTGGAGTTCCTCTCGCCTTTCCTGTGGAGAGCGCCTACTCTTGAGATGAGACGGGAACGCTAGGAATTCTTTCCCGACCACGCAGGGAAAGGATGCCTCCTCTCGAGCTAGCAGGCGGAAACGGGGCCACTCTGGATATGGGCGGGACCCTCGGGTTCCTCTTGAGTGGAGACGGGTATGTCGGGGAACTTCTTGAGTTGCAGCAAGGAAGTGACGGACCCTTTGGAAGTTCCAGAGGTAAGGTGTGATTAGCCTCGAGATACCTCAGCGGAAATAGGTCTCAGCTCGCCTGGAGGGGAGAACCTCTTGGATTTTCTCGAGTTGCGGCTGGTGCTCTCGACTTATGACGGGGAACTCAGGGACCCGGTGTGGTGGCCTCAGGAAAGGCCAGTCCCCATGCGAGTTGCTCGGGGGTCTATCGGGATTCCTCTCCCGTCGATGCTGGGTCCTAAGACATGGTGTGGACTCAGTGCCAGAACCTGAGAATTCCTCTCCAGTGCCGACATGGATCTTGGGGTACTTCTGGATTCTCCCCAGGGCAGTCAGTCCTCGTCTCGAGTGGGGGCATGCACGTGCGCTTTCCTCCCGAGCTGTAGCAGCAGTGTCGCGCTTCCCTTCGCGTGGATCAAGGGATCTGTGTCTTTCCCTCGAGGCTTTCCCACGAGGCTTTCCCACAGGGCTGTCCCACGTGTCACCGTGGTGTGAGTCGATCCTCGGATTGAAAGTCGAGGCAGTGCAGGGAAAACAGGTTTCCCTGGAATGGACTGAGACATCCAGGGACTTTGGGAATGGGGCTTGAGACTGGAGATCCTCTCGCCTTTCCTGTGGAGAGCGCCTACACTTGAGATAAGACGGGAACGCTAGGAATACTTTCCCGACCACGCAGGGAAAGGATACCTCCTCTCGAGCTAGCAGGTGGAATCGGGGCCACTCTGGATATGGGCGGGACCCTTGGGATCCTCTTGAGTGGAGACAGGTATGTCTGGGAACTTCTTGAGTTGCAGCAAGGGTGTGAAGGACCCTTTGGAAGTTCCAGAGTTTAAGTGTGATTACCCCCTTGTTGCCTCAGAGGAAATGGGCCTCATCTCGCCTGGATTGGAGAACCTCCTGGATTTTCTCGAGTTGCGTCAGGTGCTCTCGACTTACGATGGGGACCTCAGGGATCCGCTCTGGTGGCCTCAGGAAAGGCCAGTCCCCATGCGAATTGCTCTGGGGCCTCTCGGGATTCCTCTCCCATAGATTCCGGGGTCTAAGACCTTGTGTGGAGTCGGTGCCGGAACCTGAGCATTCCTCTCCAGTGCTGACATGGATCTTGGGGTACTTCTGGAGTCTCCCCAGGGGAGTCAGTCCTCATCTCGAGTGGGGCTATGCACTTGCGCTTTCCTCTCGAGCTGTAGCAGCAGTGTCACGCTTCCCTTCACGTGGATCAAGGGATCTGTGTCTTTCCCTCGAGGCTTTCCCACGAGGCTTTCCCACAGGGATGTCCCACGTGCCACCGTTGTGTGAGTCGATCCGTGGCTTGAAAGTCGAAGCAGTGCAGGGAAAACAGGTTTCCCTGGAATGGACTGAGACATCTGGGGGACTTTGGGAATATGGCACGACCCTGGAGTTCCTCTCGCCTTTCCTGTGGAGAGCGCCTCCATTTGAGATGCGACGGGAACACCGGGAATTCTTTCCCGACCACGCAGGTATAGGATCCCTCCTCTCGAGCTAGGAGGAGGAAACGGGGCTCCTCTGGATGTGCGGGGAACTCTCGTGCTTCCTCTCGAGTAGAAACGGGTATGTCGGGGAACTTCTTGAGTTGCAGCAAGGGTGTGAAGGGCCCTTTGGAAGTTCCAGAGGTAAGGTGTGATTAGCCTAGAGATACCTCAGCGGAAATGGGCCTCATGTCGCCTGGAGGGGAGAACCTCCTGGATTTTCTCGAGTTGCGGCAGGTGCTCTCGACTTACAACGGGGACCTCAGGGACCCATTCTGGTGGCCTCAGGAAAGGCCAGTCCCCATGCGAGTTACTCGGGGGCCTCTCGGGATTCCTCTCCCGTCGATGCCGGGGCCTAAGACCTTGTGTGGAGTCAGTGCCGGAACCTGAGGATTCCTCTCCAGTGCCGACATGGATCTTCGGGGACTTCTGTTGTCTCCCCAGAGGCGTAAGTCCTCGTCTCGAGAGGGGGCATGCACGTGCACTTTCCTCCCGAGCTGTAGCAGCAGTGTCACGCTTCCCTTTTCGTGGATCAAGGGATCTGTGTCTTTCCCTCGAGGCTTTCCCACGAGGCTTTCCCACGAGGTTTGCCCACAGGGATGTCCCACGTGCCACCGTTGTGTGAGTCGATCCTCGGCTTGAAAGTCGAGGCAGTGCAGGGAAAACAGGTTTCCCTGGAATGGACTGAAACATCTGGTGGACTCTGGGAATGGGGCCTGATACTGGAGTTCCTCTCGCCTTTCCTGTGGAGAGCGCCTACTCTTGAGATGAGACGGGAACGCTAGGAATTCTTTCCCGACCACGCAGGTAAAGGATGCCTCCTCTCGAGCTAGCAGGCGGAAACGGGGCCACTCTGGATATGGGCGGGACCCTCGGGTTCCTCTTGAGTGGAGACGGGTATGTCGGGGAACTTCTTGAGTTGCAGCAAGGAAGTGACGGACCCTTTGGAAGTTCCAGAGGTAAGGTGTGATTAGCCTCGAGATACCTCAGCGGAAATAGGTCTCAGCTCGCCTGGAGGGGAGAACCTCTTGGATTTTCTCGAGTTGCGGCTGGTGCTCTCGACTTATGACGGGGAACTCAGGGACCCGGTGTGGTGGCCTCAGGAAAGGCCAGTCCCCATGCGAGTTGCTCGGGGGTCTATCGGGATTCCTCTCCCGTCGATGCTGGGTCCTAAGACATGGTGTGGACTCAGTGCCAGAACCTGAGAATTCCTCTCCACTGCCGACATGGATCTTGGGTACTTCTGGATTCTCCCCAGGGCAGTCAGTCCTCGTCTCGAGTGGGGGCATGCACGTGCGCTTTCCTCCCGAGCTGTAGCAGCAGTGTCGCGCTTCCCTTCGCGTGGATCAAGGGATCTGTGTCTTTCCCTCGAGGCTTTCCCACGAGGCTTTCCCACAGGGCTGTCCCACGTGTCACCGTGGTGTGAATCGATCCTCGGATTGAAAGTCGAGGCAGTGCAGGGAAAACAGGTTTCCCTGGAATGGACTGAGACATCCAGGGGACTTTGGGAATGGGGCTTGAGACTGGAGATCCTCTCGCCTTTCCTGTGGAGAGCGCCTACACTTGAGATAAGACGGGAACGCTAGGAATACTTTCCCGACCACGCAGGGAAAGGATACCTCCTCTCGAGCTAGCAGGCGGAAACGGGGCCACTCTGGATATGTGCGGGACTCTCGGATTCCTCTTGAGTGGAGACGGGTATGTCGGGGAACTTCTTGAGTTGCAGCAAGGGTGTGAAGGACCCTTTGGAAGTTCCAGAGTTAAAGTGTGATTACCCCCTAGTTGCCTCAACGGAAATGGGCCTCATCTCGCCTGGAGGGGAGAACCTCCTGGATTTTCTCGAGATGCGGCAGGTGCTCTCGACTTACGACGGGGACCTCAGGGATCCGCTCTGGTGGCCTCAGGAAAGGCCAGTCCCCATGCGAGTTGCTCGGGGACCTCTCGGGATTCCTCTCCCGTCGATGCTGGGGCCTAAGACCTTGTGTGGAGTCAGTGCCGGAACCTGAGGATTCCTCTCCAGTGCAAACATGGATCTTAGGGTACTTCTGGAGTCTCCCCAGGGCAATCAGTCCTCGTCTCGAGAGGGGGGCATGAACGTGCGCATTCCTCCCGAGCTGTAGTAGCAGTGTCGTGCTTCCCTTCGCGTGGATCAAGGGATCTGTGTCTTTCCCTCGAGGCTTTCCCACGAGGCTTTCCCACAGGGCTGTCCCAGGTGCCACCGAGATGTGAGTCGATCTTCGGCTTGAAAGTCGAGGCAGTGCAGGGAAAATAGATTTCCCTGGAATGGACTGAGACATCCAGGGGACTCTGGGAATGGTGGCACGACCCTGGAGTTCCTCTCGCTTTCCTGTGGAGAGCACCTCCTCTTGAGATGCAATGGGAACGCCGGGAATTCTTTCCCGACCCACGCTGGGAAAAGGATCCCCCCCCTCGAGCTAGGAGGCGGAAACGGGGCTATTCTGGATGTGGGCGGGACTCTCCGTGCTTCCTCTCGGAGTGGAGTGGGTATGTCGGGGAACTTCTTGAGTTGCAGCAGGGGTGTGAAGGACCCTTTGGAAGTTCCAGATGTTAGATGTGATTAGCCTCGAGACGCCTCAGCGGAAATGGCCTCATCTCGAATGGAGGGGAGAACCTCCTGGATTTTCTCGAGTTGCGGCAGGTGCTCTCGACTTAAGACGGGGACCTCAGGGACCCGATCTGGTGGCCTCAGGAAAGGCCAGTCCCCATGCGAGTTGCTCGGGTGCCTCTCGGGATTCCTCTCCCGTCGATGCCGGGGCCTAAGACCTTGTGTGGAGTCGGTGCGGGAACCTGAGGATTCCTCTCCAGTGCTGACATGGATCTTGGGGTACTTCTGGAGTCTCCCCATGGAGTCAGTCCTCGTCTCGTTTGGGTGCATGCACGTGCGCTTTTTCTCCGAGCTGTAGCAGCAGTGTCACTCTTCCCTACGCGTGGATCAAGGGATCTGTGGATTTTCCCTCGAGGCTTTCCCACGAGGCTTTCCCAAGAGGCTTTCCCACAGGGCTGTCCAACGTGCCATCGAGGGTGTGAGTCCATCCTCGGCTTGAAAGTCGACGCAGTGCAGGGAAAAACAGGTTTCCCTGGAATGGACTGAAACATCTGGGGGACTCTGGGAATGGGGCCTGATACTGGAGTCCTCTCGCCTTTCCTGTGGAGAGCGCCTACTCTTGAGATGAGACGGAACGCTAGGAATTCTTTCCCGACCACGCAGGGAAAGGATGCCTCCTCTCGAGCTAGCAGGCGGAAACGGGGCCACTCTGGATATGGGCGGGACCCTCGGTTCCTCTTGAGTGGAGACGGGTATGTCGGGGAACTTCTTGAGTTGCAGCAAGGAAGTGACGGACCCTTTGGAAGTTCCAGAGGTAAGGTGTGATTAGCCTCGAGATACCTCAGCGGAAATAGGTCTCAGCTCGCCTGGAGGGAGAACCTCTTGGATTTTTCTCGAGTTGCGGCTGGTGCTTCTCGACTTATGACGGGGGAACTCAGGGACCCGGTGTGGTGGCCTCAGGAAAGGCCAGTCCCATGCGAGTTGCTCGGGGGTCTATCGGGATTCCTCTCCCGTCGATGCTGGGTCCTCTAAGACATGGTGTGGACTCAGTGCCAGAACCTGAGAATTCCTCTCCAGTGCCGACATGGATCTTGGGGTACTTCTGGATTCTCCCCAGGGCAGTCAGTCCTCGTCTCGAGTGGGGGCATGCACGTGCGCTTTCCTCCCGAGCTGTAGCAGCAGTGTCGCGCTTCCCTTCGCGTGGATCAAGGGATCTGTGTCTTTCCCTCGAGGCTTTCCCACGAGCTTTCCCACAGGCTGTCCCACGTGTCACCGTGGTGTGAGTCGATCCTCGGATTGAAAGTCGAGGCAGTGCAGGGAGGAAAACAGGTTTCCCT
>NW_017194771.1:0-9192 GCF_001704415.2 Capra hircus
ATCGAACTATGTATTTCTTCCACGTGTTCGTTTTGGAGTCATTTGTGTAATGTCTTGCAGAGTGGCAGCACCATTTAATGTACTTTTTTGTATGGTGGAATACCGTTCAAGCTTCTGAATATACCTTGCGTTGCATATTCAGTCTCCACCAACGGACACTTGAATGAGTTCTACCTTTGAGCTATTGTGAATGTCACTATGAATATTTGTGTACCAGTTTTTGTTTGAATTATTAACAAATACATTACCATATATAAAGAAGCCACAAGGACCTACTGTACAGTTTAGGAAACTATTAAATATTCTTATGATGATGTATAATGCAAGAGAATCTCCAAAGGAATATATGAAAAGCACATAATAACCATGATATTTATTGTGGCAAACACTATGAGTTATCATAGCACTACTCAACGTGTATTTATACATGTCACTAAAATATTTACATCTGTAAAGGATATTATAAAAAATTATATAAAAAATCAAGAATTCAAACAGAGAATAAATAAACTTCCTGTCATTGCTCGTCATCATTTATACACTCATACTACCTGCTAACACTCATTGTATAAGTGCTGGACTAGCAATTGACATTCTTGTAAACCAAGAGATTGTGAAGGTGTAAGGAAATATAGCTTCTTGAATTCCTTAATGAAGGATTCTAGAACTCTATGTCCATGAAGTGAATGAAATTCCGTTTTAGTGAGCCACATTCTTACTAGAGTGATGAGCCTCCACCCCACCCAACGTTAGTTCACAATGAAATCCTGCAGTCCTCTGGCCTCAATGTCTGCTTCCTGCTACCGAGAAAGAAAAGATGAGGAAGTCCTGACAAAACCGATGCTATTTTTCTTTTTCTGATTTGTATTTTATCGCAGGGCCTGGCAAAAAGAGGGCCCAACCTTGTTTTAGAGTTCCATCCCAAGGGTTCCTCCGGCATGTTCCCTATGTTGACAAACTGCTGATTATTTTCAACAAAGGACAATGATCTGCACTTGACTATCTGTTGCTTGAGCTGGAATAGCAGGCATCCCTTGTAGTGCAGTCGTTCATGCGGAAGTAGACATCCCTGAAGCAATAGTATAAGAGGAACACATTTATCATGTAGACATCGCATCCCATGCATTTGTAATAATTTTTCAGTTATACCCATCATCATCGGAGGAACTGACTTGTCCCAGTAATAAACGAGAGGACCCAGTAGAACGGTTCCTTGACTTATGAGTACTTCCTATGAGTACCCTTATGAGTCCTTCTTCCAATGTTGTTTCTCCTAGTTTGGTCATGAACAGTAGAAGCTGATGGCAGTGGTCCTTGAAATGTATGTCGATTCCCAGGTGGCCGCAGTTGATCAAGAAATACTCTGCCTACCAGTGCAGGAGGTGGAAGTGATGTGGGTTTGATCCCTGGTTCAGGAAGATAACAATTCATACACATGTTTTCTGGGAACCAGTTTGATACTCATGAGTTTTTTCTTCTGTATCCAGAAAAACAAATGCTGTTCAAGGACACTGAAAGAACCCTGATTTCGAAAATCAGATCTGTATTGTGAACAATGCTTCGATATCCGTGAGTCGAAGCATAGTATTATGCCTATCATCCTTGTATTTCCCTCAGTGAAATATGTTGAGGAAAACTCTTCATTCGTGGTCTAGAGTCACGAAGAAGCCTAAATAGCATTCATCCTTTACGTTGACAACTGTGAATCTAAATCTCCTGTGAATCCTATGTGACAACCCACACATACCAACATGAGTTATCAGTATTATATCGATATTTTTAGTCCTATTGTATGTCAACTAAAAAAATCAATATCTAATTGTACATGAAGTCAAGACATAAAGTCAGTGCAAATACAAAATGTTCCATCCTTTGAGAAAGGGAGAAAAACATCTCTGTGCTTAGCCTATCGCATTTTTATGGATTAGATCCTTAAGTAGTTTATTCACCACACCCTATGAATGATTCACAAGTCTTCAGAGAAGAAAGGGTCATTTCTCTTAAACAATGAGTAGTTCAACTCTTCTCAAAGCAAAGTCATAAGTGAGTCTAATTTTGCGTGAGCCCATGAAAACTCAGTGTTTTCATTATGCTTGTGCTTATGATGGGAGGAGGTCTGAGAAGGCGCTTCTGAAGGATTATTCATACCAGTCTTTCTCATATGTATGGAGTCTTTAAAGATCGAATCACCGAGGTGTTGCTTCTACACTTGTACTAGGCGAGCAGCAACATTCCCTTTCTCCCTAAGTGCAGTAGACGTCTGTCTTCTGTCCTCTGGAGTATGTATTGCTTGAGCTCACCACAGCCTAGTAGATGGAAATCGTCCAGGATATTCTGGAAACCCTTTGGATTTCAGTCTGCTCAGGAGGTTACCACTGCTGCAAAACCTCTGGATTTTACCACGCACTTTTAACAACCTCAGATGAAGGATGCAAGTCAACACTCGTGACAGCCACGGGCTTCCATGGCCTATCCATGATTGTTGGCTTTGCTTTCATAATCATCCTGTTTCTTATACCAACTAAACTGTCACTGTATTTTTCATGACCATTTATCTTTGACGGTTTTTAGATCTATTATGGATTTTCCTATATATCTTCACTCATCGGTGAGGGTCTTCTGTTAGTAGTAGTTACGACAAACTGACTTCAGTCAGTTAGCTGTGGCAGATAGAAAAAAGAATGACCCACTGTATATTATTCGTATTATGTATCAATATATTATTCGTTTTATTGTTTGCAGTCATCCACTTCCAAGTTTCCGAAATAAACTTTCAGAAAAATCACATCCTTTGGAATGTCCGCTTGACTGAATAGGAGCACGGAAATGCTATTCCATCAAATTGTTTTACAGTTTCCATTCCATTCCTCCTGTTTGATGTAGATATTGGCCTTTGGTTCTATCACTAGCTTTGCAAGTAAAAAAATTCATTAGAGCTCATATGGTAATTTTACTGTTGGCAATAAGTTTAGCATAAAATGAACACAGAAGAGGTTACAGTAGACCAAATATGAAAGTCAGTTGAAAAGAAAACATAGTGTTGAATGTTGACAGTAGGAATATAGTTATGAAGTTCCCTTTATTATTATTCTATCCTTTCCCGTTTCTTTTGCAGGGGTGTTAATGTACAGATTCCAGTCCTATGGCTGGAGTGAAGAATAGTATCATGATTCTTGAGAGCAACTCTACTAAGTCTTCACGCTCATGTCACTCAAGGTTTTTTAATACCTATTATGTTAGTCGTGTTTGTAGTTTGTGAAGTCACATAAGTTGCATTCACTCAAGCAATAGTATCAAAGCAGCTATGGCATCAATTCTAGATGTGAATCGATATCGAATGTGAATCCATTTCACTGTGACAAGTGATTATTGCAGATATTCTATTCATGCCAGTAAGAAAGCTGTGCAGAAATAATATAATGTTTATGAAGAAAATAAGATTTGCTAATTTGTTGTATTATTCTCTTTCTTTTCAACAGATTGAATGACAACAGGCTCCACTTTTCATTCACTTGTATGACTATGAGCAGTTTGACCAAGTTGAAGAAGATGACTCGTTTGTAGTCTTCCTCATCAGCTCATTCCATCTACTGGCTTTCAAATCATTTAGTACAGAGCTCACCGTCTAGGTGTTCATCCAGTGTTTTGTTTGCTTATCATGCAGGATCATTTTCAAAGGAAAAGTATGTGTGTATGAGTTAGAGCTCTGATCCCAAGAGTCCATGTAGAAGCTTCCCCTGAGAAGTGTATCGTTTTTGCACCAATGCTACTGAAACGTGTGAATGTGGTATACCACGCATCCCAATAAGCGTCCAGAGCTTCACAGGCTGCTTCTTTGAAACGCCCAGTACTCATGACATTCCATTCATCTGAGGACTAAATATAGCCAACGTAGGCTGTGTTTGCCAAATAGACTTTGAAGTCTTCTTCACACAGTCCTTCATCGACGCCAGTTTTCAGATCGAAGAAACCCTTGCTCCATGAAGTGTGTGAACACATATACTCATGTTTTGTTTGCGATTTTAAAGTCATTCTTCAGTTTTGTTGGAGGAATGGTTCTGTATATGCCCCGTGGATCTGTGCATGAAAGCCCTAATAACTAATGTGAATCGACTTCACTACCAAGGGATGTTTTCATATCTATTGAGGATTTAGTTCATGTATTTCGATTTTAACTTTCTGTCTTACAGCCTTGTTTGTAGATCAAAGCTATTTGAAAGTGTCATCTGGTTTTCAATGGCTTGTGAGGTTATTCATGAGTGGTTTATAAAACCGAATGGATTGTACGTAGCCATACTTTGTTGTCATTCTATGAATTTGAAGAATGTCTGAAGAATGTCTGCAGTGATGCCTTAAAGATTCATACAATTGATGTCCAATATTTATCTCAATAGACTTGCTTTCAATTTGTAGTTTCCTATGCATATGTCTTTCTTTATGGATTTGGGTAGAAGTCGTATCGGAACACTGAAAAATCTGTGATATCAGCCGTGCTGACCTTCTTTCCGGTGGTCATCATTAAGATTTTCACGCTCACTGTCACTTTGTGCAATGCTATGGATCCTAGTGGAAACAGGTGCCGTTCATCCTACTTTTGTGAAGATTGAACTCATCGTAGAAAGTGGAATTTGTTGAAATATTTATGGTATCAATATATCCTGTGTATATAATTACCCAGATTACGGGTGCGTATCTGATTGCTAAGTTATAAAATGTATGAGATAGATGTGATCCATCAATGGCGATTGGATACGTGGTGGAGAGGTATTTTGGTGATGCAAGAGATTTAAATGATGTGATCAGAGTATTTATATCCCTTTTATGTGGATAATGGGTCTTGGATCGATGTTTGAAACATTCCAACCTTGTCTTTTGTTATGCATGGGAAGTGTCCAAAACGAAGATGATGCAGGTACGTACTTCAAGGGTAAGTATAGGGTTGAGGGCGTGACTATGAAGTGGGTTAGGGTTAGGATGTGGATAGGGTGTCGGGTGAGGGAAGGGTTAAGGTTACAGTGTGCAGAACAGCCCCCCAACTTGTTAGGGTGAGGGGTGAGGCGTGAGGGTTAGGGTTAGGGGTGAGGGTGAGGGTAAGGCTTCAAGGTGAGGGTGAGGGTAAGGGTTCAGGGTGAGGGTGTGGGTGAGGGCGAGGGTAAGGGCTCGGGGTGAGGGTTCAGGGTGAAGGTGTGGGTCTCACATCTGATAAACGATTGCATTCCAAATATACCCTTCATTTCCCTCGAACAGAGCTCTCACTGTTGGAGCCCTTGGCAGTGTGGAAGCCACCGGCCCCTAAGCCACCACAAGAACGCCTGGGGCCTAGGTGCAAAGGCAAGGCAGGAGCAGAGCTGAGGCCAGGAAGGTGCCAGTGGCGTCTCCACCTCGTGCAGACTGCTCCTTCCTGGCAGGAAGTCTAGAAGCCAGCGCAAGTCTCCGGGCAGCTCCAGCTCGCTGCAGCAGCTGCGGCGAGCCTGCCGACTTGCTGTCTAGACTTCCTGCCAGGAAGGAGCAGTCTGCACGAGGTTGGGAGACGCCACTGGCACCTTCCTGGCCTCAGCTCTGCTCCTGCCTTGCCTTTGCACCTAGGCCCCAGGCGTTCTTGTGGTGGCTTAGGGGCCGGTGGCTTCCACACTGCCAAGGGCTCCAACAGTGAGAGCTCTGTTCGAGGGAAATGAAGGGTATATTTGGAATGCAATCGTTTATCAGATGTGAGACCCACACCTTCACCCTGAACCCTCACCCCGAGCCCTTACCCTCGCCCTCACCCACACCCTCACCCTGAACCCTTACCCTCACCCTCACCTTGAAGCCTTACCCTCACCCTCACCCCTAACCCTAACCCTCACGCCTCACCCCTCACCCTAACAAGTTGGGGGGCTGTTCTGCACACTGTAACCTTAACCCTTCCCTCACCCGACACCCTATCCACATCCTAACCCTAACCCACTTCATAGTCACGCCCTCAACCCTATACTTACCCTTGAAGTACGTACCTGCATCATCTTCGTTTTGGACACTTCCCATGCATAACAAAAGACAAGGTTGGAATGTTTCAAACATCGATCCAAGACCCATTATCCACATAAAAGGGATATAAATACTCTGATCACATCATTTAAATCTCTTGCATCACCAAAATACCTCTCCACCACGTATCCAATCGCCATTGATGGATCACATCTATCTCATACATTTTATAACTTAGCAATCAGATACGCACCCGTAATCTGGGTAATTATATACACAGGATATATTGATACCATAAATATTTCAACAAATTCCACTTTCTACGATGAGTTCAATCTTCACAAAAGTAGGATGAACGGCACCTGTTTCCACTAGGATCCATAGCATTGCACAAAGTGACAGTGAGCGTGAAAATCTTAATGATGACCACCGGAAAGAAGGTCAGCACGGCTGATATCACAGATTTTTCAGTGTTCCGATACGACTTCTACCCAAATCCATAAAGAAAGACATATGCATAGGAAACTACAAATTGAAAGCAAGTCTATTGAGATAAATATTGGACATCAATTGTATGAATCTTTAAGGCATCACTGCAGACATTCTTCAGACATTCTTCAAATTCATAGAATGACAACAAAGTATGGCTACGTACAATCCATTCGGTTTTATAAACCACTCATGAATAACCTCACAAGCCATTGAAAACCAGATGACACTTTCAAATAGCTTTGATCTACAAACAAGGCTGTAAGACAGAAAGTTAAAATCGAAATACATGAACTAAATCCTCAATAGATATGAAAACATCCCTTGGTAGTGAAGTCGATTCACATTAGTTATTAGGGCTTTCATGCACAGATCCACGGGGCATATACAGAACCATTCCTCCAACAAAACTGAAGAATGACTTTAAAATCGCAAACAAAACATGAGTATATGTGTTCACACACTTCATGGAGCAAGGGTTTCTTCGATCTGAAAACTGGCGTCGATGAAGGACTGTGTGAAGAAGACTTCAAAGTCTATTTGGCAAACACAGCCTACGTTGGCTATATTTAGTCCTCAGATGAATGGAATGTCATGAGTACTGGGCGTTTCAAAGAAGCAGCCTGTGAAGCTCTGGACGCTTATTGGGATGCGTGGTATACCACATTCACACGTTTCAGTAGCATTGGTGCAAAAACGATACACTTCTCAGGGGAAGCTTCTACATGGACTCTTGGGATCAGAGCTCTAACTCATACACACATACTTTTCCTTTGAAAATGATCCTGCATGATAAGCAAACAAAACACTGGATGAACACCTAGACGGTGAGCTCTGTACTAAATGATTTGAAAGCCAGTAGATGGAATGAGCTGATGAGGAAGACTACAAACGAGTCATCTTCTTCAACTTGGTCAAACTGCTCATAGTCATACAAGTGAATGAAAAGTGGAGCCTGTTGTCATTCAATCTGTTGAAAAGAAAGAGAATAATACAACAAATTAGCAAATCTTATTTTCTTCATAAACATTATATTATTTCTGCACAGCTTTCTTACTGGCATGAATAGAATATCTGCAATAATCACTTGTCACAGTGAAATGGATTCACATTCGATATCGATTCACATCTAGAATTGATGCCATAGCTGTTTGATACTATTGCTTGAGTGAATGCAACTTATGTGACTTCACAAACTACAAACACGACTAACATAATAGGTATTAAAAAACCTTGAGTGACATGAGCGTGAAGACTTAGTAGAGTTGCTCTCAAGAATCATGATACTATTCTTCACTCCAGCCATAGGACTGGAATCTGTACATTAACACCCCTGCAAAAGAAACGGGAAGGATAGAATAATAATAAAGGAACTTCATAACTATATTCCTACTGTCAACATTCAACACTATGTTTTCTTTTCAACTGACTTTCATATTTGGT
Source organism: Capra hircus (assembly GCF_001704415.2). NCBI lineage: Eukaryota > Metazoa > Chordata > Mammalia > Artiodactyla > Bovidae > Capra > Capra hircus. The sequence goes on from NW_017194771.1 coordinate 7,900, forward strand.
CTACTGTAACCTCTTCTGTGTTCATTTTATGCTAAACTTATTGCCAACAGTAAAATTACCATATGAGCTCTAATGAATTTTTTTACTTGCAAAGCTAGTGATAGAACCAAAGGCCAATATCTACATCAAACAGGAGGAATGGAATGGAAACTGTAAACAATTTGATGGAATAGCATTTCCGTGCTCCTATTCAGTCAAACGGACATTCCAAAGGATGTGATTTTTCTGAAAGTTTATTTCGGAAACTTGGAAGTGGATGACTGCAAACAATAAAACAAATAATATATTGATACATAATACGAATAATATACAGTGGGTCATTCTTTTTTCTATTCTGCCACAGCTAACTGACTGGAAGTCAGTTGTCGTAACTACTACTAACAGAAGACCCTCACCGATGAGTGAAGATATATAGGAAAATCCATAATAGATCTAAAAACCGTCAAAGATAAAAATGGTCATGAAAAAATACAGTGACAGTTTATGTTGGTATAAGAAACAGGATGATTATGAAAAGCAAAGCCAACAATCATGGATAGGCCATGGAAGCCCGTGGCTGTCACGAGTGTTGACTTGTATCCTTCATCTGAGGTTGTTTAAAGCGGCGGGTAAAATCCAGAGGTTTGCAGCAGTGGTAACCTCCTGAGCAGACTGAAATCCAAAGGGTTTCCAGAATATCCTGACGATTTCCATCTACTAGGCTGTGGTGAGCTCAAGCAATACATACTCCAGAGGACAGAAGACAGACGTCTACTGCACTTAGGGAGAAAGGGAATGTTGCTGCTCGGCCTAGTACAAGTGTAGAAGCAACACCTCGGTGATTCGATCTTTAAAGACTCCATACATATGAAAGACTGGTATGAATAATCCTTCAGAAGCGCCTTCTCAGACCTCCTCCCATCATAAGCACCAAGCATAATGAAAACACTGAGTTTTCATGGGCTCACGCAAAATTAGACTCACTTATGACTTTGCTTTGAGAAGAGTTGAACTACTCATTGTTTAGAGAAAATGACCCTTTCTTCTCTGAAGACTGTGAATCATTCATAGGGTGTTGGTGAATAAACTACTTAAGGATCTAATCCATAAAAATGCGATAGGCTAAGCACAGAGATGTTTTTCTCCCTTTCTCAAAGGATGGAACATTTTGTATTTGCACTGACTTTATGTCTTGACTTCATGTACAATTAGATATTGATTTTTTTAGTTGACATACAATAGGACTAAAAATATCGATATAATACTGATAACTCATGTTGGTATGTGTGGTTGTCACATAGGATTCACAGGAGA
>NW_017194772.1:0-9192 GCF_001704415.2 Capra hircus
ACACTAACCTCTGGAACTTCCAAAGGTCCTTCACACCTTGCTGCAACTCAGGAAGTTCCCCTACATACCCGTCTCCGCTCGAGAGGAAGCAGGAATGTCCGCGCCACATCCAGAGGAGCCCCGTTTCCGCCTCCTAGCTCGAGAGGAGCGATCCTTTCCCTGCGTGGTCGGGAAAGAATTCCGGGCGTTCCCATCGAATCTCAAGAGGAGGCACTCTCCACGGGAAAGGCTAGAGGAACTCCAGGGTCATGCCACATTCCCAGAGTCCTCCAGATGTCTAAGTCCATTCAGGGAAAACTGTTTTCCCTGCACTGTTTCGACTTTCAAGGCAGAGGATCGACTCACACCATGGTGCCCGTGGGACAGCCCTGTGGGAAAGCCTCCTGGGAAAGCCTCGTGGGAAAGCCTCGAGGGAAAGCCACAGATCCCTTGATCCACGGAAAGGAAGAGCGACACTGCTGCTACAGCTCGAGAGTAAAGCGCACTTGTATGCCCCCACTCGAGACGAGGACTGACTCCACTGAGGAGAGTCCAGAAGTTCCCCAAGATCCATTTCAGCACTGGAGAGGAATCCTCAGGTTCCGGAACTGACTCCACCAATGTCTTAGGCCCCGGCATCGACGGAGAGGAATCCCGAGAGGCCACAGAAAACTCGCATGGGGACTGGCCTTTCCTGAGGCACCAGAGCAGGTCCCTGAGGTCCCCGTCGTAAGTCGAGAGCACCTGCCGCACCTCGAGAAAATTCAGGAGGTTCTCCCCTCCAGGCGAGATGAGGCCCATTTACACTGAGGCGTCTCGAGGCTAATCACACCTAACCTCTGGAACTTCCAAAGGGTCCTTCACACCCTTGCTACAACTCAAGAAGTTCCCCGACATACCCGTCTCCACTCGAGAGGAAGCAGGAGAGTCCCGGCCACATCCAGAGGAGCCCCGCTTCCGCCTCCTAGCTTGAGAGGAGGGATCCTTACCCTGCGTGTCGGGAAAGAATTCACGGCGTTCCTGTCGCATCTCAAGAGGAGTCGCTCTCCACAGGAAGGGCGAGAGGAACTCCAGGATCGTGCCACCATTACCTGAGTCCCCCAGATGTCTCAGTCTATTCCAGGGAAAAGTGTTTTCCCTGCACTGCCTCGACTTTCAAGCCGAGGATCGACTCACACCACGGAGGCACGTGGGACAGCCCTGTGGGAAAGCGTCGTGGGAAAGACTCGTGGGAAACCCTCGAGGGAAAGCCACAGATACCTTGATCGACGCGAAGGGAAGAGTGACACTGCTGCTACAGGCTCGGGAGCAAAGCACACGTGCATGCCCCCACTCGAGACGAGGACTGACTCCACTGGGGAGACCCCAGGAGTTCACCAAGATACATGTCGGCACTGGAGAGGAATCCTCAGTTTCTGGCACCGGACTCCACACAAGATCTTAGGCCCTGGCATCACGGGAGAGGAATCCCGAGAGGCCCCGAGCAACCCGCATGGGGACTGGCCTTTCCTGAGGCCACCAGAGCGGGTCCCTGAGGTCCCCGTCGTTAGTCGAGAGCACCTGCCGCAACTCGAGAAAATCCAAGAGGTTCTCCCCTCCAGGCGAGATGAGGCCCATTTCCGCTGAGGCGTCTCGAGGCTAATGACACCTAACCTCTGGAACTTCCAAAGGGTCCTTCACACCCTTGTTGCAACTCAAGAAGTTCCCCGACATACCCGTCTCCACTCGAGAGGAAGCACGAGAGTCCCGGCCCACATCCAGAAGAGCACCGTTTCCGCCTCCTAGCTCGAGAGGAGGGATCCTTACCCTGAGTGGTCGGGAAAGAATTCCCGGCGTTCCTATCGCATACCAAGAGGACGCGCTCTCCACAGGAAAGGCGAGAGGAACTCCAGGGTCGTGCCACCATTCCCTGAGTCCCCCAGAATGTCTCAGTCCATTCCAGGGAAACCTGTTTTCCCTGCACTGCCTCGACTTTCAAGCCAAGGATCGACACACAACGGTGGGCACGTGGGACAGCCCTGTGGGAAGCTGTGGAAAGCCTCGTGGGAAAGCCTCGTGGGAAAGCCTCGGAGGGGGAAATCCATAGATCCTTTGATCCACGCAAAGGGAAGCGTGACACTGCTGCTACAGCTCAGAAGGAAACGAGCACGTGCATGACCCCACTCGAGACGAGGACTGACTCCCCTGGGGAGACTCCAGAAGTACCCCAAGATCCATGTCAGCACTGGAGAGGAATCCTCAGGTTCCGGCACCGACTCCACACAAGGTCTTAGGCCCCGGCATGGATGGGAGAGGAATCCCGAGAGGCCCCCGAGCAACTTGCAAGGGGACTGGCCTTTCCTGAGGCCACCAGAGCGGGTCCCTGAGGTCCCCGTCGTAAGTCGAGAGCACCTGCCGTCACTCGAGAAAATCCAGGAGGTTCTCCCCTGCACGCGAGATGAGGCCCATTTCCGCTGAGGTGTCTCGAGAGTAATCACACCTAACCTCTTGAACTTCCAAAGGGTCCTTCACACCCTTGCTGCAACTCAAGAAGTTCCCCGACATTCCCGTCTCCACTCGAGAGGAAGCACGAGAGTCCCGCCCACATCCAGAGGAGCCCCGTTTCCGCCTCCTAGCTCGAGAGGAGGGATCCTTTCCCTGCGTGGTCGGGAAAGAATTCCCGGCGTTCCCATCTCATCTCAAGAGGAGGCGCTCTCCACAGGAAAGGCGAGAGGAACTCCAGGGTCGTTCCACCATTCCCAGAGTCCCCCAGATGTCTCAGTCCAATACAGGGGAAATCTGTTTTCCCTGCACCTGCCTCGACATTCAAGCTGAGGATCGACTCACACCACGGAGGCAAGTGGGACAGCCCTGTGGGAAAGCCTCACGGGAAAGCCTAGTGGGAAAGCCTCCGAGGGAAAGCCACAGATCCCTTGATCCACGCGAAGGGAAGCGTGACACTGCTTCTACAGCTCGGACGAAAGCGCACGTGCTTGGCCCCACTCGAAACGAGGACTGATTCCCCTGGGGAGACTCCAGAAGTAAGCCAAGATCCATGTCAGCACTGGAGAGGAATCCTCAGGTTCCGGCACTGAAAACACACATGGTCTTGTGCCCCGTCATCGATGGGAGAATATCCGGAGACACCCCTGAGCCAACTTGCATGGGGACTGGCCTTTCCAGAGGCCACAAGATCGGGTCCCTGAGGTCCCCTTCGTAACTCGAAAGCACCTGCCGCAACTCGAGAGAATCCAGGAGGTTCTCCCGTCCAGGCGAGATGATGCCCATTTCCGTTGAGGCATCTCGAGGCTAATCACACCTACCTCTGGAACTTCCAGAGGGTCCTTCACACCCTTGCTGCACCTCAAGAAGTTCCCCGACATACTCGTCTCCACTCTAGAGAAAGCACGAGAATCCCCGCCACATTCCAGAGGAGCCCCCGTTTTCCGCCTCATAGCTCGAGAGGAGGGATCCTTTCCCTGCGTGTTCGGGACAGAATTCCCGGCGTTCCCGTCGCATTCTCAAGAGGAGGCGCTCTCCACAGGAAAGGCGAGAGGAATTCCAGGGTCGTGTCACCATTCCCAGAGTCCCCCAGATATCTCCGTCCATTTCAGGGAAACCTGTTTTCCCTGCACTGCCTCGACTTTCAAGCCGAGGATCGACTCACACAACGGTGGCAGGTGGGACAGACCAGTGAGAAAGCCTCGTGGGAAAGGCCTCGAGGGAAGGCTTCGAGGGAAAGCCACAGATCCCTTGATCCACGCGAAGGGAAACGTGACACTCCCGCTACAGCTCGGGAGGAAATGGCACCTGCATGCCCCCCAATGGAGACGAGTACTGACTCACCTGGGGAGACTCCAGAAGTACCCCAAGATCCATATCAGCAGGGGGAGAGGAATCTTAAGGTTCCGGCACCGACTCCACACAAGGTCTTCCGCCCCACCATCGACGGGAGAGGAATACCGAGAGGCCCACGAGCAACTCGCATGGTGGACTGGCCTTTCCTGTGGCCACCAGAGCGGGTCTCTGAGGTCCCCGACCTAAAGTCGAGAGCACCTGCCGCAACTCGAGAAAATCCAGGAGGTTCTCCCCTCCAGGAGAGATGAGGCCCATTTCCACTGAGGCGTCTCAAGGCTAATCACACCTAACCTCTGGAACTTCCAAAGGGTCCTTCACACCCTTGCTGCAACTCAAGAAGTTCCCCGACATACCCGTCTCCACTCTCGAGGAAGCACGAGAATCCCGCCACATCCAGAGGAGCCACGTTTCCGCCTCCTAGCTCGAGAGGAGGGATCCTTTCCCTGCGTGGTCGCGAAAGAATTCCCGGCGTTCCCGTCGCATCTCAAGAGGAGGCGCTCTCCACAGGAAAGGCAAGATGAACTCGAGGGTCGTGCCACCATTCCCAGAGTCCGCCAGAAAATTCCTTGTCGGGAATTTTATTGGCCTTCCGCGTAAACCTAGCTATTCAACCTTTTTCCTCCAGTTAGTCTTCTTACTACCCTATAATTTCTTTATCTAATCTTACATTAATAAATACACAAGACTTTCCACGTCAACGCCGTCCATCCGTCGAATTCCCTGGATGCAGCGGGGCTGGACACCGGCACACTGAGATATCTGGGGGACTCTTGGAATGATGGCACAACACTGGAGTTTCTCTCGCCTTTCCTGTGGAGAGCGCCTCCTCATGAGATGCGACGGGAACACCGGGAATTCTTTCCGGAACATACAAGGAAAGGATACCTGACCGCGAGGTACGAGGCGGAAACGGGGCTCCTCTGCATGTGGGCGGGACTCTCGTGCTTCCTCTCGAGTGGAGTCAGGTATGTTGGGGAACTTCTTGAGTTGTAGCAAGTGTGTGAAGGACCCTTTGGAAGTTCCAGAGGTTAGGTATGATTAGCCTCCAGACGCCTCAGAGGAAAAGGGCCTCATCTCGCCTGGAGGGGAGAACCTCCTGGATTTTCTCGAGTTGCGGCTGGTGCTTTCGACTTACGACGGGGACCTCAGGGACCCGCTCTGGTGTCCTCAGGAAAGGCCAGTCCCCATGCGAGTTGCTCGGGGCCTCTCGGGATTCCTCTCCCTTCGACGCCGGGGCCTAAGACCTTGTGTGGAGTCGGTGCCGGAACCTGAGGATTCCTCTCCAGTGCTGAAATGCATCTTGCGGTACTTCTGGAGACTCCCCAGGGGAGTTAGTCCTCGTCTCGAGTGGGGGCATGCACGTTCGCTTTCCTCCCGAGCTGTAGCAGAACTGTCTCGCTTCCCTTCGCTTGGATCAAGGGATCTGTGGCTTTCCCTCGAGGCTTTCCCACGAGGCTTTCCCACGAGGCTTTCCCACAAGGCTGTCCCACGTGTCACCATCGTGTGAGTCGGTCCTCCCCGTGAACGTCGAGGCAGTGCAGGGTAAACAAGTTCCTCTGGAAAGGACTGAGACATCTGGGGGACTCTTGGAATGGTGGAACGACCCTGGAGTTCCTCTCACCTTTCTTGTGGAGCGTGCCTCCTCTTGAGATGCGACAGGTACGACAGGAATTTTTCCCGGCCAATCAGGGAAAGGATCCCTCATCTTGAGCCAGGAGGGGGAATTGGGGCTCCTCTGGATGTGGGTGGTACCCTGTTGATTCCTATGGAGTGGCGACGGGTCTCTCGTGGAACCTCTTGAGTTGCAGCTAGGGTGTGAAGGACCCTTTGGAAGTTCCAGACGTTAGGTGTGATTAGCGTCGAGACGCCTCAGTGGAAATGGGCCTCATCTCGCCTGGAGGGGAGAACCTAATGGATTTTCTCGAGTTGCGGCAGGTGCTCTCGACTTACGACGGGGACCTCAGGGACCCGCTCTGGTGGCGTCAGGAAAGGCCAGGCGCCATGCGAGTTGCTCGGGGCCTCTCAGGATTCCTCTCCCTTCGATGCCGGGCCTAAGACCTTGTGTGGAGTCGGTGCCGGAACCTGAGGATTCCTCTCCAGTGTGGAAATGGATCTTGGGGTACTTCTGGAGTCTCCCCAGGGGAGTTAGTCGTCGTCTTGTGTGGGGGCATGAACGTGCGCTTTCCTCCCGGGCTGTAGCAGCAGTGTCATGCTTCCCATCGAGTGGATCAAGGGATTAGTGGCTTTCCCTCGAGTCTTATCCACAGTGCTGTCCAAGTTCCACCGTGGTGTGAGTCGATCCTCGACTGGAAAGTCGACGCAGTGCAGGGAAAACAGGTTTCCCTGGAATGGACGGAGACATCTGGAGGACTATGGGAATGGTGGCACGACCCTGGAGTTCCTCTCGCCTTTCCTGTGGAGAGCGCCTCCTCTTGAGATGTGACGGAAACGCCGGGATTTCTTTCCAACCACGCAGGGAAAGGATGACTCCTTAGAACTAGGAGGCGGAAACGGGGCACCTCTGGATGTGGGCGAGACTCTCGTGCTTCCTCTCGAGTGGAGACGGGTATGTCGGGGACTTCTTGAGTTGCAGCAAGGGTGTGAAGGAACCTTTGGAAGTTCAAGAGGTTAGGTGTGATTAGCCTCGAGACGCCTCAGCGGAAATGGGCCTCATCTCCCTGGAGGGGAGAACCTCCTGGATTTTCTCGAGTTGCGGCAGGTACTCTCGACTTACGACTGGGACCTCAGGGACCCGCTCTGGTGGCCTCAGGAAAGGCCATTCCCCATGCCAGTTTCTCGGGGGCCTCTCGGGATTCCTTTCCGGTCGATGCCGGGGCCTAAGACCTTGTGTGGAGTCGGTGCCGGAACCTGAGGATTCCTCTCCGGTGCTGACATGGATCTTAGGGTATTTCTGGAGTCTCCCCAGTGGAGTCAGTCTTCGTCTCGAATTGGGGCATGCACGTGCGATTTCCTCTCGAGCTGTAGCAGCAGTGTCACGCTTCCCTTCGCGTGGATCAAGGGATCTGTGGCTTTCCCTCGAGGCTTTCCCAGGATGCTTTCCCACAGGGCTGTCCCACGTGCCACCGTGGTGTGAGTCGATCCTCGGCTTGAAAGTCGAGGCAGTGCAGGGAAAACAGGTTTCCCTAAATGGACTGAGACATCTGGGGTACTCTGGGAATGGTGGCACGACCCTGGAGTTCCTCTCGCCTTTCCTCTGGAGAGCACCTAGTCTTGAGATGCGACGGGAATGCCGGACATTCTTTCCCGACCACGCAGGGAAAGATCCCTCCTCTCGAGCTAGGAGGCGGAAACGGCGCTCCTCTGGATGAGGGAGGGACTCTCGTGATTCCTCTCGAGTGGAGATGGGTATGTCGGGGAACTTCTTGACTTGCAGCAAGGGTGTGAAGGACCCTTTGGAAGTTCCAGAGGTTAGGTGTGATTAGCCTCGAGACGCCGCCGCGGAAATGGGCCTAATCTCGCCTGGATGGGAGAACCTCCTGGATTTTCTCGAGTTGCGGCAGGTGCTCTCGACTTATGACGGGGACCTCAGGGACCCGCTCTGGTGGCCTCAGGAAAGGACAGTCCCCAGCGAGTTGGTCGGCGGCATCTCGGGATTCCTCTCCTGTCGATGCCGGGGCCTAACACCTTGTGTGGAGTCGGTGCCGGAACCTGAGGATTCCTCTCCGGTGCTGACATGGATCTTAGGGTATTTCTGGAGTCTCCCCAGGGGAGTCAGTCCTTGTCTCGAATTGGGACATTCACGTGCGATTTCCTCTCGAGCTGTAGCAGCAGTGTCACGCTTCCCTTCGCGTGGATCAAGGGATCTGTGGCTTTTCCTCGAGGCTTGCCCAGGAGGCTTTCCCACAGGGCTGTCCCACGTGCCACCGTGTTGTGAGTCAATCCTCGGCTTGAAAGTCGAGGCAGTGCAGGGAAACAGGTTTCCCTGGAATGGACTGAGACATCTGGGGGACTCTGGGAATGGTGGCACGACCCTGGAGTTCCTCTCGCCTTTCCTGTGGAGAGCGCCTCCTCTTGAGATGCGACGGAAACGCCGGGAATTCTTTCCCGACCACGCAGGGGAAGGATCCCTCCTCTCGAGCTAGGAGGCGGAAACGGGGCTCCTCTGGATGAGGCGGGACTCTCGTGCTTCCTCTCGAGTTGAGCCGGTATGTCGCGGAACTTCTTGAGTTGCAGCAAGGGTGTGAAGGACCCTTTGGAAGTTCCAGAGGAAAGGTGTGATTAGCCTCGAGACGCCTCAGCGGAAATGGGCCTCACCTCGCCTGGAGGGGAGAACCTCCTGGATTTTCTCGAGTTGCGGCAGGTGCTCTCAACTTACGACGGGGACCTCAGGGACCCCCTCTGGTGGCCTCAGGAAAGGCCAGTCCCCATGCGAGTTGCTCGGGGCCTCTCAGGATTCCTCTCCCGTCGATGCCGGGGCCTAAGACTGCCGGGAGCCAGTGTGAGGAAGCACGCCAGTGACAAGGTTATGAGGAAGGAAGCTGACATATGCAAGGCGTGCTCAGACTTCAGGGACCCCTCTGGAAATTTTTAAGCATGTACCCCAACAAAAATCTGCCGGTTTTTGTGCTCTGCTTTTTCACTCTTCTGACCTTTTCTGGAAAAAGTCAATTCAGCGCGTTAGTCTTCTGCATTTGAAAGAGTGTTTCAATCCAAAAACCCTCTGATGGCTTTCTAGCCTGCCTGTAGGACTCGTACAGCTGCGCTTGTGATTGTTTGAGGCCTCCTGACCGCAGGAGGCACAGGAAGCTTAAAACATCCTAGGAATGCAGGAGCTTTCAGGAGTCAAAATCTTTAGAATAGGACTGATTAAAAGTTTCATTTTTTGGGTCAATGCTTGCTGCCAAATTTTCATATCCTTTATTTTTAGATATACCTGGTATTAGCACATTAGATCTTTGAGTTAAGTACTTCTTTGTTATAACCCACTGCACCTTTGTTCTATAGAGATGTAACTTTAATGCTTTAAGGAGATGCAGATTAAAGAAAAACCTTCAGGGGAAACAAAATTAACATTCATTAAGGAAGAGAGCCAAAAAGTGTTAACAAGCCTCTTGGCCAGAAGATAATGTAAATCACCTGAGACCTTTTGTATATACAAAATGATATACAGTAAGAATCTGGTTGTGAACGCTACATAATTTGTGTTATCCATTGATCTCCATGTTTTATCAAAAGTATAAAGGCCTCTGAACAATAAAGGAGGAGGCCAGGGGCCGGGGCCAGTTTCTTGGACCAGCTTCTCGAACTAGTCTCTCAGCCTGGTTTCTTGGGACTCTGGCTCCCCCCGTGTCTTTCTCTCTCTTTCTTCTTCTGTACCTTTCCTTCTTCTCTGCTCTTTACTTTAACTTCAGGCTG
>NW_017194773.1:0-9191 GCF_001704415.2 Capra hircus
ACTCTCCTCCCCAGCAGAGACATGTGCAGGTGGTTGGGGCCTTATCCTGCGTGTCTGGGTTCCCGCCCACAGCCTCAACTCAGGGGAAGCAGCCCCTGAGGCAAGACCTGCTGGAGGAGCCCTGCGCGCCCGCCTGATAGGCGAGAGCACAGCCAGCAGTGTAGCGAGCCTCCTCGGGAGAAGAGGAGGCAGCCGAGCCCAGTCAAGAGGAAAGCCCTGCTTGCACGGAGCTAAGTGGGCCTCCAGTACGGCAGAGCTCTAGCTCTGCTCAGAGCCCCGATCTGGCAGAGTTTCTGGCGCGAGGCTGCTCGGCCGGGGGCTCGCCTTGCCCAGACTTGCCTTGCTTTTAGGCTCCCTCCCCAGGAAGGAGCTGTCTGAGCGAGCCTGGGAGACGCCACTGGTGCCTTCCTTGCCTCAGCTCCAATCCTGCCTTGCCTTTGCACATAGGTGCCAGCGTGGTTGGGAGGGCTTAGGGGGTGGTGGGTTGCACACTGCCAAGGGCTTCAGCAGTGAGAGCTCTGTCAGAGGGAAGGGAAGGGCAACTGCAGGGCTCCTCCAGCGGTTTCTAGGCCGCCTAGAATCAGCGCCGCACCGAGAGCACCAGGCTCCCAGGGCCCCTGGCTGGGGTTTTCAGCCCCGCACACACGGAGGCTGATTCCTTGGGTGCCCAGAAAGTGTATGACAGACGTAGGTTCCCTAGCACTCTCCTCCCCAGCAGAGACATGTGCAGGTGGTTGGGGCCTGATCCTGCGTGTCTGGGTTCCTGCCCACAGCCCCAACTCAGGGGAAGCAGCCCCTGAGGCAAGACCTGCTGGAGGAGCCCTGCGCCCCCGCCTGATAGGCGAGTGCACAGCCAGCAGGGAAGCGAGCCTCCTCGGGGAAGAGGAGGCAGCCCAGCCCCGTCAAGTTGAAAGCCCTGCTTGCACGGAGCTAAGTGCGCCTCCAGTACGGCAGAGCTCTAGCTCTGCTCAGAGCCCCGATCTGGCAGAGTTCCTGGCGCGAGGCTGCTCTGCCGGGGCTAGCCTTGCCCAGACTTGCCTTGCTTTTAGGCTGCCTCTCCAGGAAGGAGCAGGCAGCAGGAGCCTGGGAGTCGCCACTGGCGCCTTTCTTGCCTCAGCTCCAATCCTGCCTTGCCTTTGCACTTAGGTCCCAGTCCTCCTTAAGGAGAGCTTAGGGGCTGGTGGGTTGCACACTGCCAAGGGCTCCAGCAGTGAGAATTCTGTCAGAGGAAGGGAAGGGCAACTGCAGGGCTCCTCCAGCGGTTGCTTGGCCGCCCAGATTCAGCGCCACACGGAGAGCACCAGGCTCCCAGGGCCCCTGGCTGGGGTTTTCAGCCCCGCACACACGGAGGCTGATTCCTTGGGTGCCCAGAAAGTGTATGACAGACGTAGGTTCCCTAGCACTCTCCTCCCCAGCAGAGACATGTGCAGGTTTGGGGCCTGATCCTGCGTGTCTGGGTTCCTGCCCACAGCCCCAACTCAGGGGAAGCAGCCCTGAGGCAAGACCTGCTGGAGGAGCCCTGCGCCCCGCCTGATAGGCGAGTGCACAGCCAGCAGGGAAGCGAGCCTCCTCGGGGAAGAGGAGGCAGCAAGTCCCCGTCAAGCTGAAATCCCTGCTTACACGAAGCTAAGTGCGACTCCAGTACGGCAGATCTCTAGCTCTGTTCAGAGGCCCGATCTGGCAGAGTTCCTGGCACCAAGATGCTCTGCCATAGGCGAGCCTTGCGCAGACTTGCCTTGCTTTAAGGCTCCCTCCCCAGGAAGGAGCAGGCTGTGTGAGGCTCGGAAACGCCACTGGCGCCTTCCTGGCTTCAGCTCTACCCCTGCCTTGCCTTTGCACTTAGGTCCCAAGCGTCCTTGAGGAGGGCTTAGGGGCTGGTGGGTTGCACACTGCCAAGGGCTCCAGCAGTGAAAGCTCTGTCAGAGGGAAGCGAAGGGCAACAGCAGGGCTCCTTCAGCGGTTCCTTGGCCGCCCAGACAAAGCTCCGCACGGAGAGCACCAGGTTCCAAGGGCCCCTGGCTGGGTTTTGCATCCCCACACTCCCAGAGGCTGACTCCGTGGGTGCCTAGAAAGTGTGTGAGAGACGTAGGTTCCCTAGCACTCTCCTCCCCAGCAGAGACATGTGCAGGTGGTTGGGGCCTTATCCTGCGTGTCTGGGTTCCCGCCCACAGCCTCAACTCAGGGGAAGCAGCCCCTGAGGCAAGACCTGCTGGAGGAGCCCTGCGCGCCCCCGCCTGATAGGCGAGAGCACAGCCAGCAGTGTAGCGAGCCTCCTCGGGAGAAGAGGAGGCAGCCGAGCCCAGTCAAGAGGAAAGCCCTGCTTGCACGGAGCTAAGTGGGCCTCCAGTACGGCAGAGCTCTAGCTCTGCTCAGAGCCCCGATCTGGCAGAGTTTCTGGCGCGAGGCTGCTCGGCCGGGGGCTCGCCTTGCCCAGACTTGCCTTGCTTTTAGGCTCCCTCCCAGGAAGGAGCTGTCTGAGCGAGCCTGGGAGACGCCACTGGTGCCTTCCTTGCCTCAGCTCCAATCCTGCCTTGCCTTTGCACATAGGTGCCAGGCGTTTGGGAGGGCTTAGGGGTGGTGGGTTGCACACTGCCAAGGGCTTCAGCAGTGAGAGCTCTGTCAGAGGGAAGGGAAGGGCAACTGCAGGGCTCCTCCAGCGGTTTGGCCGCCAGAATCAGCGCCGCACCGAGAGCACCAGGCTCCCAGGCCCCTGGCTGGGTTTTCAGCCCCGCACACACGGAGGCTGATTCCTTGGGTGCCCAGAAAGTGTATGACAGACGTAGGTTCCCTAGCACTCTCCTCCCCAGCAGAGACATGTGCAGGTGGTTGGGGCCTGATCCTGCGTGTCTGGGTTCCTGCCCACAGCCCCAACTCAGGGAAGCAGCCCCTGAGGCAAGACCTGCTGGAGGAGCCCTGCGCCCCCGCCTGATAGGCGAGTGCACAGCCAGCAGGAAGCGAGCCTCCTCGGGGGAAGAGGAGGCAGCAAGTCCCCGTCAAGCTGAAATCCCTGCTTCACGAAGCTAAGTGCGACTCCAGTACGGCAGATCTCTAGCTCTGTTCAGAGGCCCGATCTGGCAGAGTTCCTGGCCAAGATGCTCTGCCATAGGCGAGCCTTGCGCAGACTTGCCTTGCTTTAAGGCTCCCTCCCCAGGAAGGAGCAGGCTGTGTGAGCTCGGAAACGCCACTGGCGCCTTCCTGGCTTCAGCTCTACCCCTGCCTTGCCTTTGCACTTAGGTCCCAAGCGTCCTTGAGGAGGGCTTAGGGGCTGGTGGGTTGCACACTGCCAAGGGCTCCAGCAGTGAAAGCTCTGTCAGAGGGAAGCGAAGGGCAACAGCAGGGCTCCTCAGCGGTTCCTTGGCCGCCCAGACAAAGCTCCGCACGAGAGCACCAGGTTCCAAGGGCCCCTGGCTGGGTTTTGCATCCCCACTCCCAGAGGCTGACTCCGTGGGTGCCTAGAAAGTGTGTGAGAGACGTAGGTTCCCTAGCACTCTCCTCCCCAGCAGAGACATGTGCAGGTGGTTGGGGCCTTATCCTGCGTGTCTGGGTTCCCGCCCACAGCCCAACTCAGGGGAAGCAGCCCCTGAGGCAAGACCTGCTGGAGGAGCCTGCGCGCCCGCCTGATAGGCGAGAGCACAGCCAGCAGGTAGCGAGCCTCCTCGGAGAAGAGGAGGCAGCCGAGCCCAGTCAAGAGGAAAGCCCTGCTTGCACGGAGCTAAGTGCGCCTCCAGTACGGCAGAGCTCTAGCTCTGCTCAGAGCCCCGATCTGGCAGAGTTTCTGGCGCGAGGCTGCTCGGCCGGGGGCTAGCCTTGCCCAGACTTGCCTTGCTTTTAGGCTCCCTCCCAGGAAGGAGCTGCTGAGGAGCCTGGAGACGCCACTGGCTTCCTTGCCTCAGCTCCAATCCTGCCTTGCCTTTGCACTTAGGTCCCAGTCCTCCTTAAGGAGGCTTAGGGGCTGGTGGGTTGCACACTGCCAAGGGCTTCAGCAGTGAAGCTCTGTCAGAGGGAAGGGAAGGGCAACTGCAGGGCTCCTCCAGCGGTTGGCCGCCTCAGCGCCACACGAGAGCACCAGGCTCCCAGGCCCCTGGCTGGGGTTTTCAGCCCCGCACACACGGAGGCTGATTCCTTGGGTGCCCAGAAAGTGTATGACAGACGTAGGTTCCCTAGCACTCTCCTCCCCAGCAGAGACATGTGCAGGTGTTTGGGGCCTGATCCTGCGTGTCTGGGTTCCTGCCCACAGCCCCAACTCAGGGGAAGCAGCCCCTGAGGCAAGACCTGCTGGAGGAGCCCTGCCCCCGCCTGATAGGCGAGTGCACAGCCAGCAGGGAAGCGAGCCTCCTCGGGGGAAGAGGAGGCAGCAAGTCCCCGTCAAGCTGAAATCCCTGCTTACACGAAGCTAAGTGCGACTCCAGTACGGCAGATCTCTAGCTCTGTTCAGAGGCCCGATCTGGCAGAGTTCCTGGCACCAAGATGCTCTGCCATAGGCGAGCCTTGCGCAGACTTGCCTTGCTTTAAGGCTCCCTCCCCAGGAAGGAGCAGGCTGTGTGAGGCTCGGAAACGCCACTGGCGCCTTCCTGGCTTCAGCTCTACCCCTGCCTTGCCTTTGCACTTAGGTCCCAAGCGTCCTTGAGGAGGGCTTAGGGGCTGGTGGGTTGCACACTGCCAAGGGCTCCAGCAGTGAAAGCTCTGTCAGAGGAAGCGAAGGGCAACAGCAGGGCTCCTTCAGCGGTTCCTTGGCCGCCCAGACAAAGCTCCGCACGGAGAGCACCAGGTTCCAAGGGCCCCTGGCTGGGTTTTGCATCCCCACACTCCCAGAGGCTGACTCCGTGGGTGCCTAGAAAGTGTGTGAGAGACGTAGGTTCCCTAGCACTCTCCTCCCCAGCAGAGACATGTGCAGGTGGTTGGGGCCTTATCCTGCGTGTCTGGGTTCCCGCCCACAGCCTCAACTCAGGGGAAGCAGCCCCTGAGGCAAGACCTGCTGGAGGAGCCCTGCGCCCGCCTGATAGGCGAGAGCACAGCCAGCAGTGTAGCGAGCCTCCTCGGGAGAAGAGGAGGCAGCCGAGCCCAGTCAAGAGGAAAGCCCTGCTTGCACGGAGCTAAGTGGCCTCCAGTACGGCAGAGCTCTAGCTCTGCTCAGAGCCCCGATCTGGCAGAGTTTCTGGCGCGAGGCTGCTCGGCCGGGGGCTCGCCTTGCCCAGACTTGCCTTGCTTTTAGGCTCCCTCCCCAGGAAGGAGCTGTCTGAGCGAGCCTGGGAGACGCCACTGGTGCCTTCCTTGCCTCAGCTCCAATCCTGCCTTGCCTTTGCACATAGGTGCCAGGCGTCGTTGGGAGGGCTTAGGGGTGGTGGGTTGCACACTGCCAAGGGCTTCAGCAGTGAGAGCTCTGTCAGAGGGAAGGGAAGGGCAACTGCAGGGCTCCTCCAGCGGTTTCTAGGCCGCCTAGAATCAGCGCCGCACCGAGAGCACCAGGCTCCCAGGGCCCCTGGCTGGGGTTTTCAGCCCCGCACACACGGAGGCTGATTCCTTGGGTGCCCAGAAAGTGTATGACAGACGTAGGTTCCCTAGCACTCTCCTCCCCAGCAGAGACATGTGCAGGTGGTTGGGGCCTGATCCTGCGTGTCTGGGTTCCTGCCCACAGCCCCAACTCAGGGGAAGCAGCCCCTGAGGCAAGACCTGCTGGAGGAGCCCTGCGCCCCCGCCTGATAGGCGAGTGCACAGCCAGCAGGGAAGCGAGCCTCCTCGGGGAAGAGGAGGCAGCCCAGCCCCGTCAAGTTGAAAGCCCTGCTTGCACGGAGCTAAGTGCGCCTCCAGTACGGCAGAGCTCTAGCTCTGCTCAGAGCCCCGATCTGGCAGAGTTCCTGGCGCGAGGCTGCTCTGCCGGGGGCTAGCCTTGCCCAGACTTGCCTTGCTTTTAGGCTGCCTCTCCAGGAAGGAGCAGGCAGCAGGAGCCTGGGAGTCGCCACTGGCGCCTTTCTTGCCTCAGCTCCAATCCTGCCTTGCCTTTGCACTTAGGTCCCAGTCCTCCTTAAGGAGAGCTTAGGGGCTGGTGGGTTGCACACTGCCAAGGGCTCCAGCAGTGAGAATTCTGTCAGAGGGAAGGGAAGGGCAACTGCAGGGCTCCTCCAGCGGTTGCTTGGCCGCCCAGATTCAGCGCCACACGGAGAGCACCAGGCTCCCAGGCCCCTGGCTGGGGTTTTCAGCCCCGCACACACGGAGGCTGATTCCTTGGGTGCCCAGAAAGTGTATGACAGACGTAGGTTCCCTAGCACTCTCCTCCCCAGCAGAGACATGTGCAGGTGTTTGGGGCCTGATCCTGCGTGTCTGGGTTCCTGCCCACAGCCCCAACTCAGGGAAGCAGCCCCTGAGGCAAGACCTGCTGGAGGAGCCCTGCGCCCCCGCCTGATAGGCGAGTGCACAGCCAGCAGGGAAGCGAGCCTCCTCGGGGAAGAGGAGGCAGCAAGTCCCCGTCAAGCTGAAATCCCTGCTTACACGAAGCTAAGTGCGACTCCAGTACGGCAGATCTCTAGCTCTGTTCAGAGGCCCGATCTGGCAGAGTTCCTGGCACCAAGATGCTCTGCCATAGGCGAGCCTTGCGCAGACTTGCCTTGCTTTAAGGCTCCCTCCCCAGGAAGGAGCAGGCTGTGTGAGGCTCGGAAACGCCACTGGCGCCTTCCTGGCTTCAGCTCTACCCCTGCCTTGCCTTTGCACTTAGGTCCCAAGCGTCCTTGAGGAGGGCTTAGGGGCTGGTGGGTTGCACACTGCCAAGGGCTCCAGCAGTGAAAGCTCTGTCAGAGGGAAGCGAAGGGCAACAGCAGGGCTCCTTCAGCGGTTCCTTGGCCGCCCAGACAAAGCTCCGCACGGAGAGCACCAGGTTCCAAGGGCCCCTGGCTGGGTTTTGCATCCCCACACTCCCAGAGGCTGACTCCGTGGGTGCCTAGAAAGTGTGTGAGAGACGTAGGTTCCCTAGCACTCTCCTCCCCAGCAGAGACATGTGCAGGTGGTTGGGGCCTTATCCTGCGTGTCTGGGTTCCCGCCACAGCCTCAACTCAGGGGAAGCAGCCCCTGAGGCAAGACCTGCTGGAGGAGCCCTGCGCGCCCGCCTGATAGGCGAGAGCACAGCCAGCAGTGTAGCGAGCCTCCTCGGAGAAGAGGAGGCAGCCGAGCCCAGTCAAGAGGAAAGCCCTGCTTGCACGGAGCTAAGTGGGCCTCCAGTACGGCAGAGCTCTAGCTCTGCTCAGAGCCCCGATCTGGCAGAGTTTCTGGCGCGAGGCTGCTCGGCCGGGGGGCTCGCCTTGCCCAGACTTGCCTTGCTTTTAGGCTCCCTCCCAGGAAGGAGCTGTCTGAGCGAGCCTGGGAGACGCCACTGGTGCCTTCCTTGCCTCAGCTCCAATCCTGCCTTGCCTTTGCACATAGGTGCCAGGCGTGGTTGGGAGGGCTTAGGGGGGTGGTGGGTTGCACACTGCCAAGGGCTTCAGCAGTGAGAGCTCTGTCAGAGGGAAGGGAAGGGCAACTGCAGGGCTCCTCCAGCGGTTTCTAGGCCGCCTAGAATCAGCGCCGCACGAGAGCACCAGGCTCCCAGGGCCCCTGGCTGGGGTTTTCAGCCCCGCACACACGGAGGCTGATTCCTTGGGTGCCCAGAAAGTGTATGACAGACGTAGGTTCCCTAGCACTCTCCTCCCCAGCAGAGACATGTGCAGGTTTGGGGCCTGATCCTGCGTGTCTGGGTTCCTGCCCACAGCCCCAACTCAGGGGAAGCAGCCCCTGAGGCAAGACCTGCTGGAGGAGCCCTGCGCCCCGCCTGATAGGCGAGTGCACAGCCAGCAGGGAAGCGAGCCTCCTCGGGGAAGAGGAGGCAGCAAGCCCCGTCAAGCTGAAATCCCTGCTTGCACGAGCTAAGTGCGACTCCAGTACGGCAGATCTCTAGCTCTGTCAGAGCCCGATCTGGCAGAGTTCCTGGCACCAAGATGCTCTGCCATAGGCGAGCCTTGCGCAGACTTGCCTTGCTTTAAGGCTCCCTCCCCAGGAAGGAGCAGGCTGTGTGAGGCTCGGAAACGCCACTGGCGCCTTCCTGGCTTCAGCTCTACCCCTGCCTTGCCTTTGCACTTAGGTCCCAAGCGTCCTTGAGGAGGGCTTAGGGGCTGGTGGTTGCACACTGCCAAGGGCTCCAGCAGTGAAAGCTCTGTCAGAGGGAAGCGAAGGCAAC
Organism: Capra hircus; assembly: GCF_001704415.2. NCBI lineage: Eukaryota > Metazoa > Chordata > Mammalia > Artiodactyla > Bovidae > Capra > Capra hircus. The sequence goes on from NW_017194773.1 coordinate 8,201, forward strand.
AGCAGGGCTCCTTCAGCGGTTCCTTGGCCGCCCAGACAAAGCTCCGCACGGAGAGCACCAGGTTCCAAGGGCCCCTGGCTGCACACAGAGGCTGACTGTTAGAAAGTGTGTGAGAGACGTAGGTTCCCTAGCACTCCTCCCCAGCAGAGACATGTGCAGGTGGTTGGGGCCTTATCCTGCGTGTCTGGGTTCCCGCCACAGCCTCAACTCAGGGGAAGCAGCCCCTGAGGCAAGACCTGCTGGAGGAGCCTGCGCGCCGCCTGATAAGAGCACAGCCAGCAGTGTAGCGAGCCTCCTCGGAGAAGAGGAGCAGCCGAGGCCAGTCAAGAGGAAAGCCCTGCTTGCACGGAGCTAAGTGGGCCTCCAGTACAGAGCTCTAGCTCTGCTCAGAGCCCGATCTGGCAGAGTTTCTGGCGCGAGGCTGCTCGGCCGGGCCTTGCCCAGACTTGCCTTGCTTTTAGGCTCCCTCCCCAGGAAGGAGCTGTCTGAGCGAGCCTGGGAGACGCCACTGGTGCCTTTCCTTGCCTCAGCTCCAATCCTGCTTGCCTTTGCACATATTGGTTGGGAGGCTTAGGGGGTGGTGGGTTGCACACTGCCAAGGGCTTCAGCAGTGAGAGCTCTGTCAGAGGGAAGGGAAGGGCAACTGCAGGCTCCTCCAGCGGTTTCTAGGCCGCCTAGAATCAGCGCCGCACCGAGAGCACCAGGCTCCCAGGGCCCTGGCTGGGTTTTCAGCCCCCGCACACACGAGGCTGATTTCCTTGGGTGCCCAGAAAGTGTATGACAGACGTAGGTTCCCTAGCACTCTCTCCCCAGCAGAGACATGTGCAGGTGGTTGGGGCCTGATCTGCGTGTCTGGGTTCCTGCCCACAGCCCCAACTCAGGGGAAGCAGCCCCTGAGGCAAGACCTGCTGGAGGAGCCCTGCGCCCCGCCTGATAGGCGAGTGCACAGCCAGCCAGGAAGCGAGCCTCCTCGGGCAGCAAGTCAAGGAAA
>NW_017194774.1:0-9191 GCF_001704415.2 Capra hircus
TCACTTATATAATGTCGAGCCATGCAGGGAAAAATAGGTTTCCGTGGAATGAATGCGAATGAGACATCTCGGGGAGTGTGGGAACGTGGCACGAACCTGGAGTTCCTCTCCCGTTTCAAGTGGAGAGCGCCTCCTCTTGAGATGCGACGGAAACTCCGGGAATACTTTCCCGACCACGCAGGGGAAAGGATCCCTCCTCTCGAGCTATGAGGCGAAACGGGGCTCCTCTGTATGTGGGGGGACTCTCGTCCTTCTTCTCGAGTGGAGTCGGGTATGACGGGGAACTTCTTGAGTTGCAGCAAGGGTGTGAAGGACCTTGGGAAATTCCAGCGTTTAGGTGTGATTAGCCTCGAGACGCCTCATCGCGAAAAGGGCCTCATCTCGCCTGGAGGGGAGAACCTAATGGATTTTCTCGAGTTGCGGCAGGTGCTCTCGACTTACGACTGGGACCTCAGGGACCCGCTCTGGTGGCCTCAGGAAAGGCCAGTCCCCATGCAGTTGCTCGGGGGCCTCTCGGGATTCCTCTCCCGTCGATGCCGGGCCCTGGGACCTTGTGTGGAGTCTGTGTCGGATCCTGAGGATTCCTCTCCAGTGCTGACATGGATCTTGGGTACTTCTGGAGTCTCCCAGGGGAGTCATTCCTCGTCGCGAGTGGAGATATGCACGTGGGTTTTCCACCCGAGCTGTAGCAGCAGTGTCAAGCTTCCCTTCGCGTGGATCATGGGATCTGTGGCTTTCCCTCGAGGCTTTCTCAGGAGACTTTCCCACGAGGCTTTCCCACAGGGCTGTCCCACATGCCACCGTGGTGTGAGTCGATCCTCAGCTTGAAAGTCGAGGCAGTGTAGGGAAAAATGGTTTCTGTGGAATGGAATGAGACATCTGGGGGAGTGTGGGAACGGTGGCACGAACCTGGAGTTCCTCTCCCGTTTCAAGTGGAGAGCGCCTCCTCTTGAGATGCGACGGAAACGCCGGGAATACTTTCCAGACCACGCAAGGAAAGGATCCCTCCTCTAGAGCTATGAGGCGGAAACGGGGCTCCTCTGTATGTGGGCGGGACTCTCGTCCTTCTTCTCGAGTGGAGTCGGGTATGACGGGGAACTTCTTGAGTTGCAGCAAGGGTGTGAAGGACCCGTGGGAAATTCCAGCGTTTAATTGTGATTAGCCTTGAGGAGCCTCATCGGAAAAGGGCCTCATCTCGCCTGGAGGGGAGAACCTAATGGATTTTCTCGAGTTGCGGCAGGTGCTCTCGACTTACGACTGGGACCTCAGGGACCCGCTCTGGTGGCCTCAGGAAAGGCCAGTCCCCATGCGAGTTGCTCGGGGGCCTCTCGGGATTCCTCTCCCGTCGATGCCGGGGCCTAAGACCTTGTGTGGAATCAGTGCCGGAACCTGAGGATTCCTCTCCAGTGCTGACATGGATCTTGGGGTACTTCTGGAGTCTCCCCAGGGGAGTCAGTCCTCCTCTCGAGTGGGGGCATGCACGTGCGCTTTCCTCTCGAGTTGTAGCAGCACTGTCGCGCTTCCATTCGCGTGGATCAAGGGATCTGTGGCTTTCCCTCGAGGCTTTCCCACGAGGCTTTCCCACAGGGCTGTCCAACGTGCCACCGTGGTGTGAGTCGATCTTCAGATTGAAAGTCGACGCAGTGCTGGGAAAACAGGTTTCCCTGGAACGGACGGAGACATCTGGGGGACTCTGGGAATGGTGGCACGACCCTGGAGTTCCTATCGCCTTTCCTGTTGAGAGAGCCTCCTCTTGAGATGCGACGGAAATGCCGGGAATTCTTTCCCGACCACGCAGGGAAAGGATCCCTCCCCTCGAGCTAGGAGGAGGAAACAGGGCTCCTCTGGATGTGGGCGGGATTCTCGTGCTTCCTCTCGAGTGGAGACGGGTATGTCGGGGAACTTCTTGAGTTGCGGCAAGGGTGTGAAGGACCCTTTGGAAGTTCCAGAGGTTAGGTGTAATTAGCCTCGAGACGCCTCAGTGGAAATGGGCCTCATCTCGCCTGGAGGGGAGAACCTCCTGGATTTTCTAGAGTTGCGGCAGGTGCTCTCAACTTACGACGGGGACCTCAGGGACCCGCTCTGGTGGCCTCAGGAAAGGCCAGTCCCCATGCGAGTTGCTCGGGGGCCTCTCGGGATTCCTCTCCCGTCGATGCCAGGGCCTAAGATCTTGTGTGGAGTCGGTGCCGGAACCTGAGGATTCCTCTCCAGTGCTGACATGGATCTTGGGGTACTTCTGGAGTCTCCCCAGGGCAGTCAGTCCTCTACTCGAGTGGGGGCATACACGTGCGCTTTCCTCCCGAGCTGTAGCAACAGTGTCACGCTTCCTTCGCGTGTATCAACTGATCTGTGGCTTTCCCTCGAGGCTTTCGCAAGAGGCTTTCCCACGAGGCTTTCCCACAGGGCTGTCCCACGTGCCACTGTGGTGTGAGTCGATCCTCGGCTTGAAAGTCGAGGCAGTGCAGGGAATACAGGTTTCCCTGGAATGGACTGAGACATCTGGGGGACTCTGGGAATGGGGGCACGACTCTGGAGTTCCTCTCGTTTTTCCTCTGGAGAGCGCCTCCTCTTGATGTGGGACGGGAATGCCGCGAATTCTTTCCCGACCACGCAGGGAAAGGATCAAACCTCTCGAGCAATGAGGAGGAAACGTGGCTCCTCTGGATGTGGGCGGGACTTTCCTGCTTCCTCTCGAGTGGAGACGGGTATGTCGGGGAACTTCTTGAGTTGCAGCAAGGGTGTGAAGGACCCTTTGGAAGTTCCATAGGTTAGGTTTGATTAGCCTCGAGACGTCTCAGTGGAAATGGGCCTCATCTCGCCTGGAGGGGAGAACCTCCTGGATTTTCTCGAGTTGCGACAGGTGCTCTCGACTTACGACGGGGACCTCAGGGACCCGCTCTGGTGGCCTCAGAAAGGCCAGTCCCCATGCGAGTTGCACGGGGCCTCTCGGGTTCCTCTCCCGTCGATGCCGGGCCTAAGACCTTGTGTGGCTCGTGCCGGAATCTGAGGATTCCTCTCCAGTGCTGACATGCTCTTGGGTACTTCTGGAGTCTCCCAGGGGAGTCAGCCTCGTCTCGAGTGGGGCATGCACGTGCGCTTCACCCCCGCTGCGCTTCAGCCGAGATCGACTCACACCAGTGCACGTGGACATCCCTGTGGGAAAGCCTCGTGGGAGCTCGTGGAAAGCTCGAGGGAAAGCCACAGATCCTTGATCCAGCGAAGGGATGCGTGACACTGCTGCTACAGCTCGGAGGAAAGCGCACGTGCATGCCCCACTCGAGACGAGGACTGACTCCCCTGGGGAGACTCCAGAAGTACCCCAAGAAGCATGTCAGCACTGAAGAGGAATCCTCAGATTCCGGCACCGAAGCCACACAAGGTCTTAGGCCCGGCATCGACGGGAGAGGAAACCCGAGAGGCACCCGTGCAACTCGCATGGGGACTGGCCTTTTCTGAGGCCACCAGAGCGGGTCCCTGAGGTCCCCGTCGTAAGTCGAGAGCACCTGTCGCAACTCGAGAAAATCCAGGAGGTTCTCCCCTCCAGGCGAGATGAGGCCCATTTCCACTGAGACGTCTCGAGGCTAATCAAACCTAACCTATGGAACTTCCAAAGGGTCCTTCACACCCTTGCTGCAACTCAAGAAGTTCCCCGACATACCCGTCTCCACTCGAGAGGAAGCAGGAAAGTCCCGCCCACATCCAGAGGAGCCACGTTTCCTCCTCATTGCTCGAGAGGTTTGATCCTTTCCCTGCGTGGTCGGGAAAGAATTCGCGGCATTCCCGTCCCACATCAAGAGGAGGCGCTCTCCAGAGGAAAAACGAGAGGAACTCCAGAGTCGTGCCCCCATTCCCAGAGTCCCCCAGATGTCTCAGTCCATTCCAGGGAAACCTGTATTCCCTGCACTGCCTCGACTTTCAAGCCGAGGATCGACTCACACCACAGTGGCACGTGGGACAGCCCTGTGGGAAAGCCTCGTGGGAAAGCCTCTTGCGAAAGCCTCGAGGGAAAGCCACAGATCAGTTGATACACGCGAAGGAAGCGTGACACTGTTGCTACAGCTCGGGAGGAAAGCGCACGTGTATGCCCCCACTCGAGTAGAGGACTGACTGCCCTGGGGAGACTCCAGAAGTACCCCAAGATCCATGTCAGCACTGGAGAGGAATCCTCAGGTTCCGGCACCGACTCCACACAAGATCTTAGGCCCTGGCATCGACGGGAGAGGAATCCCGAGAGGCCCCCGAGCAACTCGCATGGGGACTGGCCTTTCCTGAGGCCACCAGAGCGGGTCCCTGAGGTCCCCGTCGTAAGTTGAGAGCACCTGCCGCAACTCTAGAAAATCCAGGAGGTTCTCCCCTCCAGGCGAGATGAGGCCCATTTCCACTGAGGCGTCTCGAGGCTAATTACACCTAACCTCTGGAACTTCCAAAGGGTCCTTCACACCCTTGCCGCAACTCAAGAAGTTCCCCGACATACCCGTCTCCACTCGAGAGGAAGCACGAGAATCCCGCCCACATCCAGAGGAGCCCTGTTTCCTCCTCCTAGCTCGAGGGGAGGGATCCTTTCCCTGCGTGGTCGGGAAAGAATTCCCGGCATTTCCGTCGCATCTCAAGAGGAGGCTCTCTCAACAGGAAAGGCGATAGGAACTCCAGGGTCGTGCCACCATTCCCAGAGTCCCCCAGATGTCTCCGTCCGTTCCAGGGAAACCTGTTTTCCCAGCACTGCGTCGACTTTCAATCTGAAGATCGACTCACACCACGGTGGCACGTTGGACAGCCCTGTGGGAAAGCCTCGTGGGAAAGCCTCGAGGGAAAGCCACAGATCCCTTGATCCACGCGAATGGAAGCGCGACAGTGCTGCTACAACTCGAGAGGAAAGCGCACGTGCATGCCCCCACTCGAGAGGAGGACTGACTCCCCTGGGGAGACTCCAGAAGTACCCCAAGATCCATGTCAGCACTGGAGAGGAATCCTCAGGTTCCGGCACTGATTCCACACAAGGTCTTAGGCCCCGGCATCGACGGGAGAGGAATCCCGAGAGGCCCCCGAGCAACTCGCATGGGGACTGGCCTTTCCTGAGGCCACCAGAGCGGGTCCCTGAGGTCCCAGTCGTAAGTCGAGAGCACCTGCCGCAACTCGAGAAAATCCATTAGGTTCTCCCCTCCAGGCGAGATGAGGCCCTTTTCCGATGAGGCTCCTCAAGGCTAATCACAATTAAACGCTGGAATTTCCCACGGGTCCTTCACACCCTTGCTGCAACTCAAGAAGTTCCCCGTCATACCCGACTCCACTCGAGAAGAAGGACGAGAGTCCCGCCCACATACAGAGGAGCCCCGTTTCCGCCTCATAGCTCTAGAGGAGGGATCCTTTCCTTGCGTGGTCTGGAAAGTATTCCCGGCGTTTCCGTCGCATCTCAAGAGGAGGCGCTCTCCACTTGAAACGGGAGAGGAACTCCAGGTTCGTGCCACCGTTCCCACACTCCCCCAGATGTCTCATTCCATTCCACAGAAAACCATTTTTCCCTACACTGCCTCGACTTTCAAGCTGAGGATCGACTCACACCACGGTGGCATGTGGGACAGCCCTGTGGGAAAGCCTCGTGGGAAAGTCTCCTGAGAAAGCCTCGAGAGAAAGCCACAGATCCCATGATCCACGCGAAGGGAAGCTTGACACTGCTGCTACAGCTCGGGTGGAAAACCCACGTGCATATCTCCACTCGCGACGAGGAATGACTCCCCTGGGAGACTCCAGAAGTACCCAAGATCCATGTCAGCACTGGAGAGGAATCCTCAGGATCCGACACAGACTCCACACAAGGTCCAGGGCCCGGCATCGACGGGAGAGGAATCCGAGAGGCCCCGAGCAACTGCATGGGGACTGGCCTTTCCTGAGGCCACCAGAGCGGGTCCCTGAGGTCCCAGTCGTAAGTCGAGAGCACTGCCGCAACTCGAGAAAATCCATTAGGTTCCTCCCCCTCCAGGCGAGATGAGGCCCATTTTCCGATGAGGCTCCTCGAGGCTAATCACACCTAAACGCTGGAATTTCCCAAGGGTCCTTCACACCTTGCTGCAACTCAAGAAGTTCCCCGTCATACCCGACTCCACTCGAGAAGAAGGACGAGAGTCCCGCCCACATACAGAGGAGCCCCGTTTCGCCTCATAGCTCGAGAGGAGGGATCCTTTCCCTGCGTGGTCGGGAAAGTATTCCCGGAGTTTCCGTCGCATCTCAAGAGGAGGCGCTCTCCACTTGAAACGGGAGAGGAACTCCAGGTTCGTGCCACGTTCCCACACTCCCCGAGATGTCTCATTTCATTCCACGGAAACCTTTTTTCCCTGCACTGCCTCGACTTTCAAGCTGAGGATCGACTCACACCACGGTGGCATGTGGGACAGCCCTGTGGGAAAGCCTCGTGAGAAAGTCTCCTGAGAAAGCCTCGAGGGAAAGCCACAGATCCCATGATCCACGCGAAGGGAAGCGTGACACTGCTGCTACAGCTCGGGAGGAAAACCACGTGCATATCCCCACTCGCGAAGAGGAATAACTCCCCTGGGAGACTCCAGAGGTACCCAAGATCCATGTCAGCACTGGAGAGGAATCCTCAGGATCCGGCACAGACTCCACACAAGGTCCCAGGGCCCGGCATCGACGGGGAGAGGAATCCCGAGAGGCCCCCGAGCAACTGCATGGGGACTGGCCTTTCCTGAGGCCACCAGAGCGGGTCCCTGAGGTCCCAGTCGTAAGTCGAGAGCACCTGCCGCAACTCGAGAAAATCCAGGAGGTTCTCCCCTCCAGGCGAGATGAGGCCCATTTCTGCTGAGGCGTCTCGAGGCTAATCACACCTAACCTCTCGAACTTCCAAAGGGTCCTTCACACCCTTGCTGCAACTCAAGAAGTTCCCCGACATACCCGTCTCCACTCGAGAGGAAGCACGAGAGTCCCGCCAAATCCAGAGGAGCCCCGTTTCCGCCTCATACCTCGAGCGGAGGGATCCTTTCCTGCGTGGTCGGAAAGAATTCCCGGCGTTCCCGTCGCATCTCAAGAGGAGGCGCTCTCCACCGGAAAGGCGAGAGGAACTCCAGGGTCTTGCCACCATTCCCAGAGTCCCCAGATGTCTCAGTCCATTCCAGAGAAACCTGTTTTCCCTGCACTGCGTCGACTTTCAAGCCGAGGATCGACTCACACCACGGTGGCACGTGGGACAGCCCTGTGGAAAGCCTCGTGGGAAAAGCCTCTTGGGAAAGCGTCGAGGGAAAGCCACAGATCCGTTGATCCACGCGAAGGGAAGCGTGACACTGCTGCTACAGCTCGGGAGGAAAGCGCACGTGCATGCCCCCACTCGAGTAGAGGACTGACTGCCCTGGGGAGACTCCAGAAGTACCCCAAGATCTATGTCAGCACTGGAGAGGAATCCTCAGGTTACAGCACCGACTCCCCACAAGAACTTAGGCTCCGGCATCAACGGGAGAGGAATCCCGAGAGGCCCCCAAGCTACTCACATGGGGACTGGCCTTTCCTGAGGCCACCAGAACGGGTCCCTGAGGTCCCCATCGTAAGTCGAGAGCACCTGCCACAACTCGAGAAAATCCAGGAGGTTCTCCCATCCAGGCGAGATGAGGCCATTTCCGCTGAGGCGTCTGGAGTCTAATCACTTCTAATATCTGGAACTTCCAAATGGTCATTCACACCATTGCTGCAACTCAAGAAGTTCCCGACATACCCGTCTCGACTCGAGAGGAAGCACGAGAGTTCTGCCCACATCCAGAGGAGCACCGTTTCCGCCTCATAGCTCGAGAGGAGGGATTCCTTTTCCCTGCTTGGTCGGGAAAAAAATTCCCGGCGTTCCCGTCGCATGTCAAGAGGATAAGATAAGATCTGAGGATTCATCTCCAGTGCAGACATTGGAGTCCTGGGTACTTCTGGATCTCCCCAGGAGTGTTCAGTCCTTGTGTCTCGGAATGGTTGTTGGGCATGCACGTTGCGCGTTCCTCCCGGAGCTGTAGCATCAGTGTCACGCTTCTCCTTTCGTGCGGGTGATCTAAGAAACTTGTGGCTTTCCCGGATTGAGGCTTTCCCAAGCAGAGTGCTTTCCCACGAGCTTTCTCTACAAGGGCTTGTACCGACGATCCCGAACCCACCGCGGTGGTTGTGAGGTCGAGTCCTCGGATTGAGAAGTGAGGGCAGTGCAGGGAAAAACAGAGTTTCCCTGGAATGGACTGAGAAATCTGGGGGACTCTGGAATGGTTGCACGACCCTGGATTCCTCATCGCGCTTTCCCTGTGGAAGCGTCTCCTCTTGTGAGCACGGAACCACGGAATTCTTCCCGAACACTGCAGAGGAAACGCGATCCCGTCCTCTCGAGCCTAGGAGCCAGAAAAACGGGGGGGGTCTTCCTAATCTGGATGTGCGGCAGACTCTCGTGGCTTCCTCTCCGAGTGAGAGCGGGTAAGTCGGGCGAACTATCTTGAGTTGGGCAGGCAAATGGTGTGAAGCCACCTTTGGAAACTTCAGATTAGGTCTAGATAGTCGAACACCTCGAGAATGCTCATCGCGACGCCTGGCAGCGGAGAACTGCCTGGATTCATCTCGATGGAGCGCGTGACTCTCTGATATTCTCAGAGGTGGGAGTACCTCGGGAACTTAACGATCCGGCTCGGGACTGTCAACTTCGAAGGGCTCGCAGCCGTCCCCATGCGAGTAGCTCTGAGGTTTGCCTCTCGGGAATTCCTCTCCCCGATGCCGCCGGCCTAGTTGACCTTGTGGGAGATACAGGCATGCCGAGTCACCCTGGAGTGGATTCCATCTCAGTGCTGACATAGATCTTGGGGTACTCTGGAGTCTGCCCCTGGGGCAGTCAGTCCTTCTACTCGAGTGGGCGGCAGGCACGTGCGATTTCCTCCCGAGCTGTAGCACGCAAGTGTCCATGCTTCCGCTTCGCGGTGAATTCAAGATTTGTGGCTTTCCTCGGAGCTTTCCACTTCAAGAGCTTTCCAACGAGTGCTTTCGCAACAGGGCTGTCACCACGTGCCGACCGTGGTGTGGAGTCGATCCTCGCTCTGAACAAGTCGACGGCAGTGCAGGGAAAACAGGTTTCCTCTGGAAATGGAGTCAGAGACATCTGGGGGACTCTGGGAATGGTGGCAGACCCTGGAGTTCCTCGTTCGTCGCCTTTCCTAGGTGGAGAGAGTCTCCTCTAA
>NW_017194775.1:0-9191 GCF_001704415.2 Capra hircus
ACGAACTCCCATGACTGGCCTTTTCCCTGAGGCCACCAGCAGCGCTGCGCCCGGATGTCCCTGTCGTAAGCTCGAAGAGAACCGGGCAGCAACTCGAGAAAATCCAGGAGGTTCTCCCCTCCAGGCGATATGAGGCCCATTTTCCGCTCAGGCGTCTCGAGACTAATCACACCTAATCTCGGAACTTCCAAAGGGTCCTTCACACCCTTGCTGCAACTCATGAAGTTCCCCCGACATACCCGTCTCACTCGAAAGCAAGCCACGAGAGTCCCGCCCACATCCAGAGGACCCCTGTTTCCGCCTCCTAGCTCGAGAGGAGGGATCCTATCCCTGCGTGGTGGGGAAAGAATTCCCGGCGTTCCCGTCGCATCTCAAGAGGAGGCGCTCTCCACAGGAAAGGCGAGAGGAACTCCAGGGTCATGCCACCATTCCAGAGTCCCCCAGATGTCCTCAGTCCATTCCAGTGAAACCTGTTTTCCCTTCACTGCCTCGACTTTCAAGCCGAGGATCGACTCACACCACGGTGGCCACGTGGGACAGCCCTGTGGGGAAAGCCTCATGGGAAAGCCACAGATCCCTTGGATCCACGCGAAGGGAAGCGCGACACTGCTGCGACAGCTCGGGAGGAAAGCGCACGTGCATCTCCCCCTCGAGACAAGGACTGACTGCCCTGGGAGACTCCAGAAGTACCCCCAAGATCCATGTCAGCACTGGAGAGGAATCCTCAGGTTCCGACACCGACTCCACACAAGATCTTAGGCCCGGCATCGACAGGAGAGGAATCCAGAGAGGCCCCCGAGGAACTCGTTTGGGGCCTGGCCTTTCCTGAGGCCACCAGAGCGGGTCCCTGAGGTCCTCGTCGATAGTCAAGAGCACCTGACGCAACTCGAGAAAATCAAGGAATCTCTCCCCTCCAGGCGAGATGAGGCCCATTTCCGCTGAGGCGTCCCGAGGCTAATCACACCTAAACCTCTGGAACTTCCAAAGGGTCCTTCACAACCATGCTGCAACTCAAGAAGTTCCCTGAAATACCCGTCTTCACTCGAGAGGAAGCACGAGAGTCCCGCCTACATCCAGAGGAGCTCCGTTTCCGCCTCCTAGCTCCAGAGGAGGGATCCTTTCCCTGCGTGGTCGGGAAAGAATTCCCGGCGTTTCTGTCGCATCTCAAGAGGAGGCGCTCTCCACAGGAAAGGCGAGAGGAACTCCAGGGTCGTGCCACCATTCCCAGAGTCCCCCAGATGTCTCAGACCATTCCAGGGAAACCTGTTTTCCCTGCACTGCCTTCACTTTCAAGCCGAGGATCAACTCAACCCACGGTGGCACGTGGGACAGCCCTGTGGGAAAGCCTCGTGGGGAGCCTCGAGGAAAGCCACAGATCCCTTGATCCAAGCGAAGGGAAGCGTGACACTGATGCTACAGCTCGAGAGGAAAGCGCACGTGCAGGCCCCCACTCGAGACGAGGACTGACTCCCCTGGGGAGACTCCAGAAGTACCCAAGATCCATGTCAGCACTGGAGAGGAATACTCAGGTTCCGGTACCGACTCCACACAAGGTCTTAAGCCCCGGCATCAACGGGTGAGGAATCCCGAGAGGCCCCCGAGCAACACGCTTGGGGACTGACCTTTCCTGAGGCCACAAAGCGGGTCCCTGAGGTCCCCGTCGTAAGTCGAGAGCACCTGCCACAACTCGAGAAAGTTCAGGAGTTCTCCATCCAGGCGAGATTAACCGCTTTTCCCCTGAAGCGTCTCGAGTCTAATCACACCTAACCTCTGGAAGTTCCAAAGGGTTCTTCACAGCCTTGCTGCAACTCAAGAAGTTCCCCGGACATACCCGTCTCCACTCGAGAGGAAGCACGAGAGTCCCGCCCACCATCCAGAGGAGCCCCGTTTCCGCCTCCTAGCTCGAGAGGAGGGATCCTTTCCCTGCGTGGTAGGGAAAGAATTCCTGGCGTTCCCGTCGCATCTCAAGAGGGAGGCGCTCTCCACAGGAAAGGCGAGAGGAACTCCAGGGTCGTGCCACCATTCCCAGAGTCCCCCATATAGTCTCAGTCCATTACAGGGAAACCTGTTTTCCCTGCACTGGCCTCGACTTTCAAGCCGAGGATCGAGTCACACCACGGTGGTACGTGGGACAGCCCTGTGGGAAAGCCTCGTGGGAAAGCCTCGTGGGAAAGCCTCGAGGCAAAGCCCCTGATCCCTTGATTCACGTGAAGGCAAGTGTGACACTGCTGCTAGAGTGGGAGGAAAGCACACGTGCATGCCCCCTCTCGAGACGAGGACTCACTCCCCTGGGGAGACTCCAGAAGTACCCCAAGATCCATGTCAGCACTGGAGAGGAATCCTCAGTTTCCGACCACCGACTCCACAAAAGGTCTTAGGCCCAGGCATCGTCGCTAGAGGAATCCCGAGAGGCCCCCGAGCAACTCGCATGGGGACTGGCCTTTCCTGAGGCCACAAGAGCAGGTCCCTGAGGTCCCTGTCGTTAGTCGAGAGCACCTGCCGCAACTCGAGAAAATCCAGGAGGTTCTCCCCTCCAGGCCACATGAGGCCCATTTCTGCTGAGGCGTCTCGAGGCTAATCACACCTAACCTCTGGAACTTACAAAGGGTCCTTCACACCCTTGCTGCATCTCAAGAAGTTCCCCGACATACCCGTCTCCACTCGAGAGGAAGCACGAGAGTTCTGCCCACATCCAGAGGAGCCCCGTTTCCTACTCTTGCTCGAGAGAAAGGATCCTGTCCCTGCGTGGTGGGAAAGAATTCCCGGCGTTCCCATCGCATCTCAAGAGGAGGCGCTCTCCACAGGAAAGGCGAGAAGAACTCCAGGGTCGTGCCACCACTCCCAGAGTCCACCAGATGTCTCAGTCCATTCCAGGGAAACCTGCTTTCCCTGCACTGCCTCGACGTTCAAGCCGAGGATCGACTTACACCACGGTGGCACGTGGGACAGCCCTGTGGGAAAGCCTCGTGGGAAAGCCTCGGTGGAAAGCCTCGTGGAAAAGCCTCGTGGGAAAGCCTCGAGCGAAAGCCACAGATAACTTGATCCATGAGAAGGGAAGCGTGACACTGCTGCTATAGCTCGGGAGGAAAGTCGCACGTGCATGCCCCCACTCGAGACGAGTACTGACTCCCCTGGGGACACTCCAGAAGTACCGCAAGATCCATGTCGGCACTGGAGAGGAATCCTCAGGTTCCAGCACCGACTCCGCACAAGGTCTTAGGCCCCGGCATCGACAGGAGGGGAATCCGAGAGGCCCCCGAGCAACTCGCATGGCGACTGGCCTTTCCTGAGGCCACCAGAGCGGGTCCCTGAGGTCCCCATCGTAAGTCGAGACCACCTGCCGCAACTCGAGAAAATCCAGGAGGTTCTCCCCTCCAGCGAGATGAGGCCCATTTCCGCTGAGGCGTCTCCAGGCAAATCACACCTAACCTCTGGAACTTCCAAAGGGTCCTTCACACCCTTGCTGCATCTCAAGAAGTTCCCCAACAAACCCGTCTCCACTCGAGAGGAAGCACGAGAGTCCCGCCCGCATTCAGAGGAGGCCCCGTTTCCACCTCCTAGCTCGAGAGGGGGCATCCCTTTCCCTGCGTGGTCCGGAAAGAATTTCCGACGTTCCCATCGCACCTCAAGAAGAGGCGCTTTCCACAGGAAAGGCGAGAGGAACTCCAGGGTCGTGCCACCATTCCCAGAGACACCAGATGTCTCCGTCCATTCCAAGGAAACCTGTTTTCCCTGCACTGCATCGACTTGCAAGCCCAGGATCGAATCACACCACGGTGGCACGTGGGACAGCCTTGTGGGAAAGTCTCGGGAAAAAGCCTCCAGGGAAAGCCTCGAGGGAAACACACAGATCCCTTGATCTACGCGAAGGGAAGGGCGACACTGCTGCTACAGCTCGGGAGGAAAGCGCACGTGCATGCCCCCACTGCAGACGATGACTGACGCGCCTGGGGAGACGCCAGAAGTACCCCAAGATCCATGTCAGCACTGGAGAGGAATGCTCCGGTTCCGGCACCGATTCCACACAAGACCTTAGTCCCCGGCATCGACGGGAGAGGAATCCCGAGAGGCCCACGAGCAACTCGCTCGTTATTGGAATTACCTGAGGCCACCAGAGCGGGTCCCTGAGGTCCCCGTCGTAAGTCGAGAGAACCTGCTGCAACTCGAGAAAATCCAGGAGGTTCTCCCCTCCAGGCGAGATGAGGCCCATTTCCGCTGAGGCGTCTCGAGGCTAATCACACCTAACCTCTGGAACTTCCAAAGGGTCCTTCACACCCTTGCTGCAACTCAGGAAGTTCTCCGACATACCCGTCTCCACTCGAGAGGAAGCAGGGTAGTACCGCCCACATCCAGAGGAGCCCCGTTTCCGCCTCCTAGCTCGAGAGGACGGATCCTTTCCCTGCGTGATCGGGAAAGAATTCCTGGCCTTCCGTTCGCATCTCAAGAGGAGGTGCTCTCCACAGGAAAGGCGAGAGGAATTCCAGGGTCGTGCCACCATTCCCAGAGTCCCCCAGATGTCTCAGTCCATTCCAGGGAAACCTGTTTTCCCTTCACTGCCTCGACTTTCAAGCCGAGGATCGAGTCACACCATGGTGGCACGCTGGACAGTCCTGTGGGAAAGCCTCGTGGGAAAGCCTCGTGGGAAAGCCTCGAGGGAAAGAAACAGATCCCTTGATCCACGCGAAGGGAAGAGCCACACTGCTGCTACAGCTCGGGACGAAAGCGCACGTGCATGCCCCCACTCGAGACGAGGACTGACTCCCCTGGGGAGACTCCAGAAGTACCCCAAGATCCATGTCAGCACTGGATAGGAATCCTCAGGTTCCGACACCGACTCCACACAAGATCTTAGGCCCCAGCATCGACGGGAGAGGAATCCCGAGAGGACCCAGAGCAACTCGCATGGGGACTGGCCTTTCCTGAGGCCACCAGAGCGCGGCCCTGAGGTCCCCGTCGTAAGTCGAGAGCACCTGCCACAACTCGACAAAAAACCAGGAGGTTCTCCCCTCCAGGCGAGATGAGGCATATTTCCGCTGAGGCGACTCGAGGCTAATCACACCTATATTCTGGAACTTCCAAAGGGTCTTTCACACTTTTTGCTGCAACTCAAGAAGTTCCCCGACATACCCGTCTCCACTGGACAGGAAGCACGAGAGTCCCGCCCACATGCAGAGTAGCCCCATTTACGCCTCCTAGCTCGAGAGGAGGGATCCTTTCCCTGTGTGTTAGGGAAAGATTTCCTGGCGTTCCCGTCCCATCTCAAGAGGAGGCGCTCTCCACAGGAAATGCGAGAGGAACTCCAGGGTCGTGCCACCATTCCCAGAGTCCCCCAGATGTCTCAGTCCATTCCAGGAAAACCTGTTTTCCCTGCACTGCCTCGACTTTCAATCCGAGGATCGACTCACACCACAGTGGCACGTGGGACAGACCTGTGGGAAAGCTTCGTGGGAAAGCCTCCTGGGAAAGCCTCCTGGGAAAGCCTCGAGGGAAACCAACAGATCCCTTGATCCACGCGAAGGGAAGCGCGACACTACTGCTACAGCTCGGCAGGAAAGCGCACGTGCATTCCCCCTCTCGAGACGAGGACTGACTCCCCTGGGGAGACTCCAGAATTACCCCAAGGTACATGTCAGCACTGGAGAGGAATCCTCAGGTTCCAGCACCGACTTCACACTAGGTCTTAGGCCCCGGCATCGACGGGAGAGGAATCCCGAGAGGCCCCCGAGCAACTCGCATGGGGACTGGCCTTTCCTGAGGCCACCAGAGCGCGTCCCTGAGGTCCCTGTGGTAAGTCGAGAGCACCTGCCGCAACTCGAGAAAATCCAGGAGGTTCTCCCCTCCAGGCGAGATGAGGCCCATTTCCGCTCAGGCGTCTCGAGGCTAATCACACCTAACCTCTGGAACTTCCAAAGGGTTCTTCACACCCTTGCTGAAACTTAACAAGTTCCCCAACATACCTGTCTCCACCCGAGTGGAAGCACGACAGTTCTGCCCACATCCAGAGGAGCCCCGTTTCCGCCTCCTAGCTCGAGAGGAGGAATCGTTTCACTGTGTGGTGGGGAAAGAATTCCCCGCGTTCCCGTCGCATCTCAAGAGGAGGCGTTCTCCACAGGAAAGGCGAGAGGAACTCCAGGGTCGTGCCACCATTCCGCGAGTCCCCCAGATGTCTCAGTCCATTCCAGGGAAACCTGTTTTCCCTGCACTGACTCGACGTTCAATCCGAGGATCGACTCACACCACGGTGGCACGTGGGACAGCCCTGTGGGAAAGCCTCGTGGGAAAGCCTCTTGGGAAAGCCTCAAGGGAAAGCCCCTGATCCCTTGTTCCACGAGAAGGGAAGCGTGACACTGCTGCTACAGCTCGGGAGGAAAGCGCACGTGCATGCCCCCACTCGAGACGAGGACTGACTCCCCTGGGGAGACTCCAGAAGTACCCCAAGATGCATGTAAGCACTGGAGAGGAATGCTCAGGTTCCGGCACGTACTCCACACAAGGTTTTAGGCCCCAGCATCGTCGGGAGAGGAATCCCGAGAGGCCCCCCGAGAAACTCGCATGGGGACTGGCCTTTCCTTAGGCCACCAGATCAGGTCCCTAAGGTCCCCCCGTCGTAAGGCGAGAGCAGCAGCCGCAACTCGAGAATATACAGGAGGTTCTCCCCCCTCCAGGTCAGATTAGTCCCATTTCTGCTCAGGTCTCTCGAGTCTAATCACACTCACCTCTGGAACTTCCAAAGGGTCCTTCACACCCGTGCTGCAACTCAAGAAGTTCCCCGACATACCGTCTCACTCGAGAGAAAGCACGAGAGTCCCGCCCACATCCAGAAGAGCCCCGTTTCCGCCTCCTAGCTCTAGAGGAGGGATCCTTTCCCTGCGGTGGTCGGGAAAAAATTCCCGGGGTTCCCGTCGCATCTCAAGAGGAGGCGCTCTCCACAGGAAAGGTGAGAGGAACTCCAGGGTCGTGCGCACCATTCCCAGAGTCCCCAGATGCCTCAGGTCCATTCCAGGGAAACCTGTTTTCCCATTCACTGCCTCGACTTTCAAACCGAGGATCGACTCACACCATGGTGGCACGTGGGACAGCCCTGTGGGAAAACCTCGGTGGTAAAGCCTCGTGGGAAAGCCTCGAGGGAAAGCGACAGATCCCTTGATCACGCGAAGGGAAGCGTGACACTGCTGCTACAGCTCGGGGAGGAAAACTCACGTGCATGCTCCCAATCGAGACGAGGACTGACTCCCCTGGGGAGACTCCAGAAGTACTCCCAAAATCCATGTCAGCCATGGAGAGGAATCCTCATTTTCTGGCACTGGACTCCACACAAGGTCTTAGGCCTAGCATCGACGGGAGAGGAATCCCGAGAAGCCCCGGAGCACTCGCATGGGGACTGGCCTTTCCTGAGGCCACCAGAGCGGGTCCCTGAGGTCCCCGTCGTAAGTCGAAGAGCACCTGCCGCAACTCGAGAAAATCCAGGAGGTTCTCCCCTCCAGGCGAGATGAGGCCTATTTCGCCCTGAGGCGTCTCGAGGCTAATCACACCTAACCTCTGGAACTTCCAAAGGTCCTTCACACCCTTGCTGCAACGCAGGAAGTTCCCCGCACATAGCCGTCTACACTCGAGAGGAAGCACGAGAGTCAAGCCCACATCCAGAGGAGCCCCGTTTCCGCCTAGTAGCTCGAGAGGAGGGATCCTTTCCCTGCCTTTTCGGTCAAGAATTCCAGGTGTTTCCGTCGCACCTCAAGAGGAGGCGCTCTCCAAAGGAAAGGCGAGAGGAACTCCAGGGTCGTGCCACCATTCACAGAGTCACCCAGATATCTCAGTCCATTCCAGGGAAAGCTTTTTTCCCTGCACTGCCTCGACTTTCAAGCCGAGGATCGACTCACACCATGGTGGCACGTGGGACAGCCCTGTGGGAAAGCCTCGTGGGAAAGCCTCGGAGGAAAGCCTCGTGGGAAAGCCTCGAGGGAAATCCACAGATACCTTGATCCTCGCGAAGGGAAGTGTGACATTGTTGCTACAACTCGGAGGAAAGCGCTCGTGCATGTCCCCACTCGAGACGGGGACTGACTCCCCTGGGGAGACTCCAGAAGTACCCCAAGTTCCATGTCGGCACTGGAGAGGAATCCTCAGGTTCCGGCACCGACTCCACACAAGGTCTTAGGCCCCGGCATCGACGGGAGAGGAATCCCGAGAGGCCCCTGAGCAACGGGCATGGGGACTGGCCTTCCCTGAGGCCAGCAGAGCGGGTCCCTGAGGTTCCCGTCGCAAGTCGAGCAGCACCTGCCGCAACTCGAGAAAATCCAGGAAGTTCTCCCCTCCAAGCGAGATGAGGGCCATTTACCGCTGAGGCGTCTCGAGGCTAATCACACCTAAAACTCTGGAACTTCAAAGGTCCTTCACACCTTGCTGCAACTCAAGAAGTTCCCCGACACACCCGTCTCCATTCGAGAGGAAGCTCGAGAGTCCCGCCCACATCCACAGGAGCCCATTTCTGCCTCATAGCTTCAGAGGAGGGATCCTTTCGGTTGTCGAGAAAGAATTCCCGGCGTTCCGACGCAACTCAAGAGGCAGGCGCTCTCCACAGGAAAGGCGGAGGGAACTCCAGGGTCGTGCCACCATTCCCAGAGTCCCCAGATGTCTCAGTCCATTGCAGAGAAACCTGTTTTCCCTGCACTGCCTCAACTTTCAAGCCGAGGATGGACTCACACCACGGTGGCACGTGGGATAGCCCTGTGCGAAAGCCTCGTGGAAATCCTCATGGGAAAGCCTCGAGGGAAAGCCCCTGATCCCTTGATCCACGCGAAGGGAAGCGTGACACTGCTGCTAAAGCTCGGGAGGAAAGCACACGTGCATGCCCCCACTCGAGACGAGGACTGACTCCCCTGGGGAGACTCCAGAAGTACCCAAGATCCATGTCAGGAACTGGAGAGGAATCCTCAAGTTCCGGAACCCACTCCCACACTAGATCTTAGGCCGGGCATCGACGGAGAGGAATCACAAGAGGCCCCCGAGCAACTCGCATGGGGGACTGGCCTTTCCTGAGGGCCACCAGAGCGGGTCCTGAGGTCCCCGTCGTAAGTCGAGAGCACCTGCCGCAACTCGAGAAAATCCAGGAGGTTCTCCCCTCCAGGCGAAATGAGGCCATTTCGCTGAGGCGTCTCCGAGGCTAATCACACCTAACTTTGGAACTTCCAAAG
>NW_017194776.1:0-9190 GCF_001704415.2 Capra hircus
GATCTAGATCTAGCTTTTTGGGTGCAAAAAATTGCAGCTTTTGGCCTTTAAAAAGATTTTTTAAAGATATAAAATGTCATGGCTGTTAGACAATAGACAAGACGTTTCTTAGATTGCTGAGAGACTAGCGGCAGCTCCTGGCCAACATATACTACTGAAAAGGAGTTGGTGGATTAGAAAAGGTGGTATGCAGGATAAAAATGCTATAGAGTAAGAGGTGAGAGGAGTTTAAAACCTTGGTGAATAGTGAGCTCCCCGTTGCTGGAAGTATTCAAGCAAAGATTAAATGGCTACTTGTCATCTAAAAGGCTATAGACCAGATTTGGGTTATAAAAAGATCATTAAAAAAGCTTTTCTTGCTTCTTATATTTGGGGCTGCAAAAGTTTTAAAACTGATAATGTCCTTTTAAAGCTGCTGAGAGATTGTTTACTAACTTTAAATGATTTCCAAAAATTATTAGTTGATATTAATTGATATGCCCACATTTAAAAACTGACTTTTGTAGATTTAAAGCCTTTTGTTTGATTGCTGAAAAAAACAATCCTAATCCCAGTTCTAAGAAAAAGTTGACTAGTGTGACACAGTTGGCTTTCGTTAAAGTGAATGAGGCTTTAAATGATCAGTTAATTAAGATTAATATTGCCAAAAAAAGGAGATTAAATTATTCTTGCCACAAAATGTATACCTACAGGATGCTTGTGACAAGAAGGCCCATTGGTTCCATCTAATGACCCCCCAAAAATAGTTTTATCTTATCCCAACTTGGTGGAACAATGGCCTCTGCCTAAGAAAAATTACTGCCATATTAATTTAAAAGATTAATTCAAGCATACTGATTTATTAAATTGTTTAGTAAAGAGCATCAAAAATTGTAATTCCATATAACAAAAACCAACTTGATGCTTTTTCAAATGTTTGATGATTGGCAGATTGCTATAGGAAATTCTTGTGATCAGATCTTGCATCATTTACCCTCACGTGCTTTGTTAATTCAAAAATTAAAAAAGGAGAAATTAAGTATAGTTTTCCCCCATCAGATTTTACAACATGTTCTCTTTGTAATAAGTTAAATGCTGATTCGTTTGGAACAGTAAAATAAAAAGCCATTGGTAAAGCAAAAAGATCTCCAGATAACAAAAAGATCCCGACCCAGAATTTGCTGCGGGTCGAGGAAGTGTTTATATTTTTTCCACAGGGTGCAGATTCGTCAATTTGGATCCCGGACAGACTGATTCGCCACAAAAGAAAAAGGGAACTTCTCTGCCGCCACCGCCGCGGGAAACAGCCGTGCACCAAAAGCTGCGGCGGGGCCAGCCTGACTGACGGAACCCAGTGCACCGCACTCGCGCCCCCGTTACAGCGCCAGTGTCAGAGGGCGGGGTGAAGGCCGCTGCTCCCACCGGCAGAAGAGGCAAAAGAAACATCAAGATCCCGGCGGGACTAACAGCTGCTGCAGCGCAAACTCCAACCAGAAAATGACTCTATTTACTCTATTTTGGCTTGTCTATCCTCTCCTTATGTTCTTCTTTTCACCAATGATTCCAGAAAACTTAACGTACCTAATGTAGCGACTTGTCAACCATGGATGTTTTCATCTTGTTTAACTCCTCAAAGTAATGTCTGCTCTTTTGTGGTTTTAAAGATGTCCTGTAACTGTAACAACTTATTGATATGATAATTATGTTCTTGCTGTGTTACAATAACTGTTATTGTTACTATGGCAGCGGTCATTGACTCAACAAGTGTAAATGCCCAATATGTTAAAAAATCAAGTTTTAGGTGTTTTGGAACAGCTCAGATATTAGTTTAGACTTAGGGAAACTGCATAACCAGATTCAGACCTTGGAACACTCCCGATTAGATTTTACCACCTCAGGAGAAGCCAATGACTTTTTCCACTCTTTCTCTAACTTCATTTCTGGAAAGACTATTCTGTCTACTCTTTATAATCTTGCTCCTCATAATCATTCTTCCCTGTATTGTCTAGATTCTTCGGCAGAGCATTCGGAATCTCGCGACAGAACTGCACCTGATTTTAAACATAAATGATTAATTATTTAAAATAAAACAGGGTGAGATGCTGGGAGCCAGTGTGAGGAATCCGCCCGTGACAAGGTCATGAGGAAGGAAGCTGACATACGCAAGGCGTGCTCAGACTTCAGGGACCCCTCTGCAAATTCCTAAGCACGTACCCCAACAAAAATCTGCCGGCTTTTGTGCTCTGCTTTTCCACTCTTCTGACGTTTTCTGGAAAAAGTCAAATCAGGGCTTTAGTCTTCTGCATTTGAAAGAGTGTTTCAATCCAAAAACCCCTCCGATGGCTTTCTAGCCTGCCTGCAGGACTCGTACAGCTGCGCATGTGATTGTTTGAAGCCTCCTGAGGCAGGAGGCACAGGAAGCTTAAAACATCCTAGGAATGTAGGAGCTTCCGAGGAGTCAAAATCTTTAGAATAGGACTGATTAAAGGTTTCATTTTTTGGGTCAATGCTTGCTGCTAAATTTTCATATCCTTTATTTTTAGATATAGTTGGTATATAGAAAAACAAGTAGTAGACCTGGTATTAGCAACATTAGATCTTTGAGTTAAGTACCTTCTTTGTTATATCCCACTGCACCTTTGTTCTATAGAGATGTAACTTTAATGCTTTAAGGAGATGCAGATTAAAAAAAAAAAAAAAAACTTCAGGGGAAACAAAATTATCATTCATTAAGGAAGAGAGCCAAAAAGTGTTAACAAGCCTCTTGGCCAAAAGATAATGTAAATCACCTGAGACCTTTTGTATACAAAATGATATACGGAAAGAATCTGGGTTGCGAACGCTACATAATTTTGTGTTACCCAATGATCTCCGTGTTTTATCAAAAGTATAAAAGGCCTTCTGAACAATAAAGGATGGGGGCCAGTTTCTCGAACTAGTCTCTCGCCCTGGTTTCTTGGGACTCTGGCTCCCCCCATGTCTCTCTCTCTCTCTTCTTCTCTCCCTTCCCTCTCTCTGCTCTTTACTTTAACTTCAGGCTGAATCTCCATCTGGGGCGCGGAGGCTCGCCAGGTCTACTTACTTGCCCCGGCTGTTAAGACCCGCACGAAAGGGAGCTTAAGGCGAGGCACCCTTAGATATTCAAGCGGGCGCCGGTGGCCCAACGTAGATGGTGCAAATTCCTTGTCTGGAATTTTATTGGCCTTCCACGTAAACCAAGCTATTCAGCCCTCTTCCTCCACTTAATCTTCTTACTACACTATAGTTTCTTAATCTAATCTTACATTAATAAACAAACAAGTCTTTCCAAGCCAACGCTGTCTACCCTTCGAATTACCTGGATCCACTGGGGGTGGACCCCGGCAGGCACCGAATCCACACAAGGTCTTAGGCCCTGGCATCGACGGGAGAGGAACCCCGAGAGGGCCCTGAGTAACTCGCATGGGGACTGGTCTTTCCTGAGGCCACCAGAGCGGGTCTCTGAGGTCCCTGTCGTAAGTCGAGAGCACCTGACGCAACTCGAGAAAATCCAGGAGGTTCTCCCCTCCAGGCGAGATGAGGCCCATTTCTGCAGAGGCGACTCGAGGCTTATCACACCTGACCTCTGGAACTTCCAAAGGGTCCTTCACACCCTTGCTGCAACTCAAGAAGTTCCCCGACATACCCGTCTCCATTCGAGAGGAAGCACGAGAGTCCCGCCCACATCCAGAGGAGCCCCTTTTCCGCCTCCTAGCTCGAGAGGAGGTATCATTTCCCTCGTGGTCGGGAAAGAATTCCGGCGTTTCCCTCGCATCTCAAGAGGAGGCGCTCTCCACAGGAAAGGCGAGAGGAACTCCAGGGTCGTGCCACATTCCCAGAGTCCCCCAGATGTGTCAGTCCATTCCAGGGAAACCTGTTTTCCCTGCACTGCCTCGACTTTCAAGCCGAGGATCGACTCACACCACGGTGGCACGTGGGACGGCCGTGTGGGAAAGCCAAAGCCTCGTGGGAAAGCCTAGAGGGAAAGCCCCTGATCCCTTGATCCCCGCGAAGGGAAGCGTGACACTGCTGCTACAGCTCGGGAGGAATGCGCACGTGCATGCCCCCACTCGAGACGAGGACTGACTCCCCTGGGGAGACTCCAGGAGTACCCCAAGATCCACGTCAGCACTGGAGACGAATCCTCAGGTACTGGCACCGACTCCACACAAGATCTTAGGCCCCGGCATCGACGGGAGAGGAATCCCGCGAGGCCTGCGAGCTACTCGCATGGGGACTGGCCTTTCCTGAGGCCACCGGAGCGGGTCCCTGAGGTCCCCATCGTAAGTCGAGAGCACCTGCCCCAACTTGAGAACATCCAGGAGGTTCTCCCCTCCAGGCGAGATGAGGCCCATTTCCGCTGAGGTGTCTCGAGGCTAATCACACCTAACCTCTGGAATTTCCAAAGGGTCCTTCACACCCTTGCTGCAACTCAAGAAGATCCCCCGACATACCCGTCTCCACTCGAGAGGAAGCACGAGAGTCCCGCCCACATCCAGAGGAGCCCCGTTTCCGCCTCCTTGCTCGAGAGGAGGGATCCTTTCCCTGCGTGGTCGGGAAAGAATTCCCGGCGATTCCGTCGCATCTCAAGAGGAGGCGCTCTCCACAGGAAAGGCGAGAGGAACTCCAGGGTGGTGCCACCATTCCCAGAGTCCCCCAGATGCCTCAGTCCATTCCAGGGAAACCAGTTTTCCCTGCACTGCCTCGACTTTCAAGCCGAGGATCGACTCACAACACGGTGGCACGTGGGACAGCCCTGTGGGAAAGCCTCAGGGGGAAAGCCTTTTGGGAAAGCCTCGAGGGAATGCCCCAGATCCCTTGTTCCACGCGAAGGGAAGCGTGACACTGCTGCTACAGCTGGGAGGAAAGCGCATGTACATGCCCCCACTCGAGACGAGGACTGACTCCCATGGGGAGACTCCAGACGTACCCCAAGATCCATGTCAGCACTGGAGAGGAATCCTCAGGTTCCGGCACTGACTCCACACAAGGTCTTAGGCCCCAGCATCGACGGGAGAGGAAACCCGAGAGGCCCCCGAGAGCCCACCGAGTAACTCGCATGGGGACTGGCCTTTCCTGAGGCCACCAGAGAGGGTCCCTGAGGTCCCCAACGTAAGTCGAGAGCACCTGCCGCAACTCGAGAAAATCCGGGAGGTTCTCCCCTCCAGGCGAGATGAGGCCCATTTCCGCTGAGGCGTCTCGAGGCTAATCACACCTAAACTCTGGAACTTCCAAAGGGTACTTCACACCCATGCTGCAACTCAAGAAGTTCCACGACATACCCGACTCCACTAGAGAGGAAGCACGAGAGTCCCGCCCACATCCAGAGGAGCCCATATCCGCCTCCTAGCTCGAGAGGACGGATCCTTTCCCGCGTTGTCGGGAAACAATTCCCGGCGTTCCCATCGCATCTCAAGTGGAGGCGCTCTCCACAGGAAAGGCGAGAGGAACTCCAGGGTCTTGCCACATTCCCAGAGTCCCCCAGATGTCTCAGTCCATTCCAGGGAAACCTGTTTTCCCTGCACTGCCTCGACTTTCAAGCCGAGGATCGACTCACACCACGGTGACACGTGGGACAGCCCTGTGGGAAAGCGTCGTGGGAAAGCCTCGTGGGAAAGCCTCGAGGGAAAGCCACAGATCCCTTGATCCACTCGAAGGGAAGCGTGACACGGCTGCTACAGCTGGGAAGGAAAGCTCATGTGCATGCCCCCACTCGAGACGAGGACTGACTCCCCTGGGGAGACTCCAGACGTACCCCAAGATCCATGTCAGCACTGGAGAGGAATCCTCAGGTTCCGGCCCTGACTCCACACAAGGTCTTAGGCCCCAGCATCGACGGGAGAGGAAACCCGAGACCCCCGAGAGGCCACCGAGTAACTCGCATGGGGACTGGCCTTTCCTGAGGCCACCAGAGAGGGTCCCTGAGGTCCCCGACGTAAGTCGAGAGCACCTGCCGCAACTCGGGAAAATCCAGGAGGTTCTCCCCTCCAGGCGAGATGAGGCCCATTTCCGCTGAGGCGTCTCCAGGCTAATCACACCTAAACTCTGGAACTTCCAAAGGGTCCTTCACACCCATGCTGCAACTCAAGAAGTTCCCCGACATACCCATCTCCACTCGAGAGGAAGCACGAGAGTCCCCCCACATCCAGAGGAGCCCCGTTTCCACCTCCTAGCTCGAGAGGAGGGATCCTTTCCCTGGATGCTCGGGAAAGAATTCCCGACGTTCAGGTCGCATCTCAAGGGAGGCGCTCTCCACAGGAAAGGCGAGAGGAACTCCAGGGTCGTGCCACCGTTCCCTGAGTACCCCAGATGTCTCAGTCCATTCCAGGGAAACCTGTATTCCCTGCACTGCCTTGACTTTCAAGCCGAGGATCGACTCACACCACAGTGGCACGTGGGACAGTCCTGTGGGAAAGCCTCCTGGGAAAGCCTCGAGGGAAAGCCACAGATCCCTTGATCCACGCGAAGGGAAGCGGGACACTGCTGCTACAGCTCGGGAGGAAAGCGCACGTGCATGGCCCCACTCGAGACGAAGACTGACACCCCTGGGGAGACTCGAGAAGTACCCCAAGATCCATGTCAGCACTGGAGAGGAATCCTCAGCTTCCGGCACCGACTCCACACAAGGTCTTAGGCCCTGGCATCTACGGGAGAGGAATCCCGCGAGGCCCCAGAGCAACTCGCATGGGGCCTGGCCTTTCCTGAGGGCACCAGAGCGGGTCCCTGAGGTCCCCGTCGTAAGTCGAGGGCACCTGCCGCAACTCGAGAAAATCCAGGAGGTTCTACCCTCCAGGCGAGATGAGGCCCATTTCCGCTGAGGCGTCTCCAGGCTAATCACACCTAACCTATGGAACTTACAAAGGGTCCTTCACGCCCTTGCTGCAACTCAAGAAGCTCCCCCACACACCCGTCTCCACTCGAGAGGAAGCCCGAGAGTCCCGCCCACATCCAGAGGAGCCCCGTTACTGCCTCCTAGCTCGAGAGGAGGGATCCTTTCACTGAGTGGTCGGTCAAGTACTCCCGGAGTTCCCATCTCATCTCAAGAGGAGGCGCTCTCCACAGGAAAGGCGAGAGGAACTCCAGATTCGTGCACCCATTCCCAGAGGCCCCCAGATGTCTCAGTCCATTCCATGGAAACCTGTTTCTCCTGCACTGCCTCAACTTTCTAGCCTAGGATCGACAAACAACACGGTGGCACGTGGGACAGCCGTTTGGGAAAGTCTCGTGGGAAAGCCTCGTGGAAAAGACTCGTGGGAAAGCCTCGAGGGAAAGCCGCAGATACCTTGATCCACGCGAAGGGAAGCGTGACACTGCTGCTACAGCTCGGGAGGAAAGCGCACGTGCATGCCCCACTCGAGATGAGGACTGACTCCCGTGGGGAGACTGGAGAAGTACCCCAAGATCCTTGTCAGCACTACAAAGGAATCCTCAGGTTCCGGCACCGACTCCACACAAGGTCTTAGGCCCTGGCATCGACGGGAGAGGAACCCGAGAGGCCCTGAGTAACTCGCATGGGGACTGGTCTTTCCTGAGGCCACCAGAGCGGGTCTCTGAGGTCCCTGTCGTAAGTCGAGAGCACCTGACGCAACTCGAGAAAATCCAGGAGGTTCTCCCCTCCAGGCGAGATGAGGCCCATTTCTGCAGAGGCGACTCGAGGCTTATCACACCTGACCTCTGGAACTTCCAAAGGGTCCTTCACACCCTTGCTGCAACTCAAGAAGTTCCCCGACATACCCGTCTCCATTCGAGAGGAAGCACGAGAGTCCCGCCCACATCCAGAGGAGCCCCTTTTCCGCCTCCTAGCTCGAGAGGAGGTATCATTTCCCTCGTGGTCGGGAAAGAATTCCCGGCGTTTCCCTCGCATCTCAAGAGGAGGCGCTCTCCACAGGAAAGGCGAGAGGAACTCCAGGGTCGTGCCACATTCCCAGAGTCCCCCAGATGTGTCAGTCCATTCCAGGGAAACCTGTTTTCCCTGCACTGCCTCGACTTTCAAGCCGAGGATCGACTCACACCACGGTGGCACGTGGGACGGCCGTGTGGGAAAGCCTCTTGGGAAAGCCTCGTGGGAAAGCCTAGAGGGAAAGCCCCTGATCCCTTGATCCCCGCGAAGGGAAGCGTGACACTGCTGCTACAGCTCGGGAGGAATGCGCACGTGCATGCCCCCACTCGAGACGAGGACTGACTCCCCTGGGGAGACTCCAGAAGTACCCCAAGATCCATGTCAGCACTGGAGAGAATCCTCAGGTTCTGGCACCGACTCCACACAAGATCTTAGGCCCCGGCATCGACGGGAGAGGAATCCCGCGAGGCCCGAGCAACTCGCATGGGGACTGGCCTTTCCTGAGGCCACCGGAGCGGGTCCCTGAGGTCCCCGTCGTAAGTCGAGAGCACCTGCCGCAACTTGAGAAAATCCAGGAGGTTCTCCCCTCCAGGCGAGATGAGGCCCATTTTCCGCTGAGGCGTCTCGAGGCTAATCACACCTAACCTCTGGAATTTCCAAAGGGTCCTTCACACCCTTGCTGCAACTCAAGAAGTCCCCGACATACCCGTCTCCACTCGAGAGGAAGCACGAGAGTCCCGCCCACATCCAGAGGAGCCCCGTTTCCGCCTCCTAGCTCGAGAGGAGGGATCCTTTCCCTGCGTGGTCGGGAAAGAATTCCCGGCGTTCCGTCGCATCTCAAGAGGAGGCGCTCTCCACAGGAAAGGCGAGAGGAACTCCAGGGTGGTGCCACCATTCCCAGAGTCCCCCAGATGCCTCAGTCCATTCCAGGGAAACCTGTTTTCCCTGCACTGCCTCGACTTTCAAGCCGAGGATCGACTCACAACACGGTGGCACGTGGGACAGCCCTGTGGGAAAGCCTCAGGGGAAAGCCTTTTGGGAAAGCCTCGAGGGAAATGCCCAGATCCCTTGTTCCACGCGAAGGGAAGCGTGACACTGCTGCTACAGCTCGGGAGGAAAGCGGTTCATGCCCCACTCGAGACGAGGACTGACTCCCCTGGGGAGACTCCAGAAGTACCCAAGATCCATGTCAGCACTGGAGAGGAATCCTCAGGGTCCGGCACCTGCTGGGAGCCAGTGTGAGGAATCCCGCCGGTACAAGTCATGAGGAAGGAAAGCTGACATACGCAAGGCGTGCTCAGACTTCAGGGACCCCTCTGCAAATTCCTAAGCACGTACCCCAACAAAAATCTG
>NW_017194777.1:0-9190 GCF_001704415.2 Capra hircus
TTCTTGCCTTTCCTGTGGAGAGTGACTCCTCTTGAGATGCGACGGGAATGCCGGGAATTCTTCCCCGACCACGCAGGAAAGGATCCCTCCTCTCGAGCAAGGAGAGGCGGAAACGGGCTCCTCTGGTGAGCGGGATTCTCGTGCTTCTCTCGAGTGGAGACGGATATGTCGGGAACCTCTTGAGTTGCAGCAAGGGTGTGAAGGACCCTTTGGAAGTTCCAGAGGTTAGGTGTGAATAGCCTCGAGACGCCTCAGCGGAAATGGGCCTCATCTCGCCTGGAGGGGAGAACCTCTTGGATTTTTTCGAGTTGCGGCAGGTGCTCTCGACTTACGACGGGGACCCCTGGGACCCGCTCTGGAGGACTCAGTAAAGGCCAGTTCCCATGCGAGTTGCTCGGGGGCCTCTCGGGATTCCTCTCCCGTCGATGCTGGGGCCTAAGACCTTGTGTGGAGTCAGTGTCCGAACCTGAGGATTCCTCTCCAGTGCTGACATGGATCTTGGGGTACTTCTGGAGTCTCCCCAGGGGAGTCAGTCCTCGTCTTGAATGGGGGCATGCACGTGCGCTTTCCTCCGAGCGTTAGCAGCAGTGTCGCGCTTCCCTTCGCGTAAATCAAGGGATCAGGGGCTTTCCAAGGAGGCTTTCCCACGAGGCTTTCCACGAGGCTTTCCCACAGGGCTGTCCCACATGCAACCGTGGTGTGAGTCGATCCTCGGCTTGAAAGTCGAGGCAGTGCAGGGAAAATAGGTTTCCCTGGAATGTTGGGAGACATCTGGTTGTCTCTGGGAATGGTGGCACTACCCTGGAGTTCCTCTCGCCTTTCCTGTGGAGAGTGCCTCCTCTTGAGATGCGAAGGAACGCGGGAATTCTTTCCGACCACGCAGGGAAAGGATCCCTCCTCTCAAGCTAGGAGGCGGAAACGGGGCTCCTCTAGATGTGGGTGGAACTCTCGTGCTTCTTCTCGAGTGGAGACGGTATGTCGGGAACTTCTTGAGTTGCAGCAAGGGTGTGAAGGACCCTTTGGAAATTCCAGATATGAGATGTGATTAGCCTCGAGACGCCTCTGCGGAAATGGGCCTCATCTCGCCTGGAGGGGAGAACCTCCTGGATTTTCTCGAGTTGCGGCACGTGCTCTCGACTAAGTCGGGAACCTCAGGGAGCCGC
This sequence comes from Capra hircus, assembly GCF_001704415.2. Lineage (NCBI taxonomy): Eukaryota > Metazoa > Chordata > Mammalia > Artiodactyla > Bovidae > Capra > Capra hircus. The sequence goes on from NW_017194777.1 coordinate 1,164, forward strand.
TCTGGTGGCCTCAGGAAAGCAAGTCCCCATGCGAGTTGCTCGGGGGCCTCACAGGGGCCTCTCGGGTTTCCTCTCCGTCGATGCTGGGGACTAAGACCTTGTGTGGAGTCAGTGCCGGAACCTGAGGATTCCTCTCCAGTGCTGACATGGATATTGGGGTACTTCTGGAGTCTCCCCAGGGAGTCAGTCCTCGTCTCGAGTGGGTCATGCACGTGCGCTTCCCTTCCGAGCTGTAGCGCAGTGTGCGGCTTCCCTTCGCGTGGATCAAGGGATCTGTGGCTTTCCCTCGAGGCTTTCCCACGAGGCTTTCCCACAGGCTGTCCCACGTACCACCGTGTGTGAGTCGATCCTCGCTTGAAAGTCGAGGCAGTGCTAGAAAACAGGTTTCCCTGGAATGACTGAGACATCTGGGGGACTCTGGAATGTGGCAGGACCCTGGAGTTCTCTCACCTTTCCTGTGGAGAGCGCTCCTCTTGAATGCGACGGGAACGCCGGAATACTTTCCCGACACGCAGTGAAAGGATCCCTCCTCTCGAGCTAGGAGGCTGAAACGGGGCTCCTTTGAAGTGGGCGGAACTCTCGTGCTCCTCTCGAGTGGAGACGGGAATGTCGCGGAACTTCTTGAGTTGCAGCAAGGGTGTGAAGGACCCTCTGAAGTTCCAGAGGTTAGGTGTGATTAGCCTCGAGACGTCTAGCGTAAATGGGCCTCATCTCGCCTGGAGGGAGAACCTCATGGATTTCCTCGAGTTGCGGCAGGTGCTCTCGACTTACGACGGAGACCTCAGGGACCCGCTCTGGTGGCCTCAGAAAGGCCAGTCCCCAGGCGAGTTGCTCGGGGGCCTCTCGGGGCCTCTCGGTTTCCTCTCCCTTCGATGCTGGGCCTAAGATCTTGTGTAGAGTCGGTGCCGGAACCTGAGCATTCCTCTCCAGTGTTGACATGGATTTGGGTGCTTCTGGAGTCTCCCCAGCGGAGTCATTCCTCGTCCCAGTGGGGGCATGCACGTTCACTTTCCTCCCGAGCTGTAGCAGCAGTGTCACGCTTCCCTTCACGTGGATCAAGGGATCTGTGGCTTTCCAAGGAGGCCTTTCCCACGATGCTTTCCCACGAAGCTTTCCCCACAGGGCTGTCCCAAGTGCCACCGAGGTGTGAGTCGATCCTCGGCTTGAAAGTCAAGGCAGTGCAGGGAAAACAGGTTTCCCTGAAATGGACTGAGATATCTGGGGAACTCTGGGAATGGTGGAACGACCCTGGAGTTCCTCTCGCCTTTCCTGTGGAGAGCGGCTCCTCTTGAGATGCGACGGGAACGCCGGGAATTCTTTCCCCACCACGCAGGGAAAGGATCCCTCCTCTGGAGCTAGGAGGCGGAAACGGGGCTCCTCTGGATGTGGGCGGAACTCTCGTGCTTCCTCTCCGATTGGAGACGGGTATGTCAGGGTACTTCTTGAGTTGCAGTAAGAGTGTGAAGGACCCTTTGGAAGTTCCAGAGGTTAGGTGTGACTAGCCTCGAGACGCCTCATTGGAAATGGGCCTCATCTCGCCTGGGAGGGAGAACCTCCTGGATTTTCTCGACTTGAGGCAGGTGCTCTCAACTTACGACGGGGACATCAGGCACCCGCTCTGGTGGCCTCAGGAAACGCCAGTCCCCATACGAGTTGCTCGGGGCCTGTCCGGTTCTTCTCCCTTCGATGCCGGGGCCTAAGATCTTGTGTGGTGTGGGTGCCAGAATCTGAGGATTCCTCTCCAGTGCTGACATGGATCTTGGGTATTTCTGGAGTCTCCCCAGTGGAGTCAGTCCTCGTCTCGAGTGGGGGCATGCACGTGCGTTTTCCTCCCGAGCTGTAGCAGCAGTGTCGCGCTTCCATTCGCGTGGATCAAGGGATCTGTGACTTTCCCTCGAGGCTTTCCCACGAGGCTTTCCCACGAGGCTTTCCCAAGAGGCTTTCCCACAGGGCTGTTCCACGTGCCACCGTGGTGTGAGTCGATCCTCGGCTTGAAAGTCGAGGCAGTGCAGGGAAAACAGGTTTCCCTGGAAAGGACTGAGACATCTGGGGGACTCTGGGAATAGTGGCACGATCCTGGAGTTCCTCTCGCCTTTCCTGTGGAGAGCTCCTCCTCTTGAGATGCAACGGGAATCGCGGGAATTCTTTCCCGACCACGCAGGGAAAGGATCCCTCCTCTCAGGCTAGGAGGAGTAAACGGGGCTCCTCTGTATGTGGGCGGGACTCTAGTGCTTCCTGTCGAGTGGAGACGGGTATGTCGGGGAACTTCTTGAGTTGCAGCAAGGGTGTGAACGGACCCTTTGGAAGTTCCAAAGGTTAGGTGTGACTAGACTCGAGACGCTTCAGCGGAAATGGGCCTCATCTCGCCTGAAGGGGAGAACCTACTGGATTTTTTGAGTTGCGGCAGGTGCTCTCGACTTAAGGCGAGGACCTCAGGGACCCGCTCTGGTGGCCTCCGGAAAGGCCAGTCCCCATGCGAGTTGCTCGGGGCCTCTCGGGATTTCTCTCCTGTCGATGCCGGGGCCTAAAATCTTGTGTGGAGCCGGTGCAGGAACCTGAGAATTCCTCTCCAGTGCTGACATGGATCTGGGGGTACTTCTGGAGTCTCCCCAGTGGAGTCAGTCCTCGTCTCGAGTGGGGGCATGCACGTGCGATTTCCTCCCGAGCTGTAGCAGCAGTGTCACCCTTCCCTTCACGTGGATAAACGGATCTGTGCCTTTCCCTCGAGGCTTTCCCACAGGGCTGGTCCCACGTGCCACCGTGGTGTGAGTCGATACTCGGCTTGAAAGTGGAGGCAGTGCAGGGAAAACAGGTTTCCCTGGAATGGACTGAGACATCTGGGGGACTCTGGAATGGTGGCACGACCCTGGAGTTCCTCCTCGCCTTTCCTGTGGAGAGCGCCTCCTCTTGAGATTGCGACGGGAACGCCGGGAATTCTTTCCCGACCACGCAGGGAAAGGATCCCTCCTCTCGAGCTAGGAGGCGGAAACGGGGCTCCTCTGGATGTGGGCGGGACTCTCGTGCTTCCTCTCGAGTGGAGACGGGTATGTCGGGGAACTTCTTGAGTTGCAGCAAGGGTGTGAAGGACCCTTTGGAAGTTCCAGAGGTTAGGTGTGATTAGCCTCTGAGACGCCTCAGCGGAAATGGGCCTCATCTCGCCTGGAGGGAGAACCTCCTGGATTTTCTCGAGTTGCGGCAGGTGCTCTCGACTTACGACGGGGACCTCAGGGACCCGCTCTGGTGGCCTCAGGAAAGGCCAGTCCCCATGGCGAGTTTGCTCGGGGGCCTCTCCGGATTCCTCTCCCGTCGATGCCGGGCCTAAGACCTTGTGTGTAGTCGGTGCCGGAACCTGAGGAATTCCTCTCCAGTGCTGACATGGATCTGGGGTACTTCTGGAGTCTCCCCAGGGGAGTCAGTCCTGTCTCGAGTGGGGCATGCACGTCGCTTTCCTCCCGAGCTCGTAGCAGCAGATGTCACGCTTCCCTTCACGAGGATCAAGGGATCTGTGGCTTTCCCTCGAGGCTTTCCCACGAGGCTTTCCCACGAGGCTTTCCCACAGGGCTGTCCCACGTGCCACCGTGGTGTGAGTCGATCCTCGGCTTGAAAGTCGACGGCAGTGCAGGGAAAACAGGTTTTCCCTGGAATGGACTGGAGACATCCTGGAGGGACTCTGGAATGGTGGCACGACCCTGGAGTTCTCTCGCCTTTCCTGTGGAGAGCGCCTCCTCTTGAGATGCGACGGGAAGCCGGGAATTCTTTCCCGACCACGCAGGGAAAGGATCCCTCCTACTCGAGCTAGGAGGCGAAACGGGGGCTCCTCTGGATGTGGGCGGGACTCTCGTGCTTCCTCTCGAGTGGAGACGGGTATGTCGGGGGAACTTCTTGAGTTGCAGCAAGGGTGTGAAGGACCCTTTGGAAGTTCAAATGTTAGGTGTGATTAGCCTCGAGACGCCTCATGCGGAAATGGGCCTCATCTCGCCCTGGAGGGGAGAACCTCCTGGATTTTCTCGAGTTGCGGCAGGTGCTCTCGACTTACGTCGGGGACCTCAGGGACCCGCTCTGGTGGCCTCAGGAAAAGGCCAGTCCCGCATGCGAGTTGCTGCGCGGGCCTCTCGGGATTCCTCTCCCGTCGATGCCGGGGCCTAAGACCTTGTGTGGTAGTCGGTGCCGGAACCTGAGGAATCCTCTCCAGTGATGACTTGGATCTTAGGGGTTCTTCTGGAGTCTTCCCAGGGGAGTCAGTCCTTGTCTCGAGTGGGGGCATGCAACGTGCGCTTTCCTCCCGAGCTGTAGCAGCAGTGTCACGCTTCCCTTCACGTGGATTAAGGGATCTGTGGCTTTCCTCGAGGCTTTCCCGAGGCTTTCCCACGAGGCTTCCACAGGGCTGTCCCACGTGCCACCGTGGTGTGAGTCGATCCTCGGCTTGAAAGTCGAGGCAGTGCAGGGAAAACAGGTTTCCCTGGAATGGACTGAGACATCTGGGGGACATCTGGGAATGGTGGCACGACCCTGGAGTTCCTCTCAGCCTTTCCTGTGGAGAGCGCCTCCACTTGAGATGCTGACCGGAAACGGCGGGAATTCATTTCCGACCACGCAGGGAAAGGATCCCTCCTCTCGAGCTAGGATGGCGGAAACGGGGCTCCTCTGGATGTGGGCGGGACTCTCGTGCTTCCTCTCGAGTGGAGACGGGTATGTCGGGGAACTTCTTGAGTTGCAGCAAGGGTGTGAAGGACCCTTTGGAAGTTCCAGAGCTTAGGTGTGATTAGCCTGGTGACGCCTCAGCGGAAACGCGGCCTCATCTCGCCTGGAGGGGAGAACCTCCTGGATTTTCTCGAGTTGCGGCAGGTGTCTCTTTACTTACGACGGGGACCTCAGGGACCCGCTCTGGTGGCCTCAGGAAAGGCCAGTCCCCATGCGAGTTGCTCGGGGGCCTCTCGGGATTCCTCTCCCATCGATGCCGGGGGCCTAAGACCTTGTGTGGAGTCGGTGCCGGAACCTGAGGATTCCTCTCCAGTGCTGACATGGATCTTGGGGTACTTCTGGTAGTCTCCCCAGGGGAGTCAGTCCTCGTCTCGAGTGGGGGCATGCACGTGCACTTTCCTCCCGAACAGTAGCAGCAGTGTCACGCTTCCCTTCGCGTGGATCAAGGGAGCTGTGGCTTTCACTCGAGGCTTTCCCACGAGGCCTTTCCCACGTAGGCTTTCCCACAGGCTGTCCCACGTGCCACCATGGTGTGAGTCGATCCTCGGCTTGAAAGTCGAGGCAGTGCAGGGAAAACAGGTTTTCCCTGGAATGGACTGAGACATCTGGGGGTACTCTGTGAATGGTGGCACGACCCTGGAGTTCCTCTCGCCTTTCCTGTGGAGAGCGCCTCCTCTTGAGATGAGACGGGAACGCCAGGGAATTCTTTCCCGACCACGCAGGGAAAGGATCCCTCCTCTCGAGATAGGAGGCGGAAACGGGCCTCCTCTGGATGTGGGGCGGGACTCTCGTGCTTCCTCTCGAGTGGAGACGGGTATAGTCGGGGAATTTCTTGGAGTTGCAGCAAGGGTGTGAAGGACCCGTTAGGAAGTTCCAGATGTTAGATATGATTAGCCTCGAGACGCCTCAGCGGAAATGGGCCTCATCTCGCCTGGAGGGGAGAACCTCCTGGCATTTTCTCGAGTTGCGGCAGGTTGCTCTCGACTCTACGACGGGGACCTCAGGGACCCGCTCTGGTGGCCTCAGGAAAGGCCAGTCCCTGCGAGTTGCTCGGGGGCCTCTCGGGATTCCTCTCCCCGTCGATGCCGGGGCCTAAGACCTTGGTGTGGAGTCAGTGCGTGAACCTGAGGATTCCTCTCCCAGTGCCTGACATGGATCTTGGGTACTTCTGGGAGTCTCCCCAGGGGAGTCAGTCCTCGTCTCCGATTGGGGGCATGCACGGTAGCGACTTTTCCTCCCGAGCTGTAGCAGAGTGTCACGCTCCCTTCTGACGTGGATCAAGGAGGATCTGTGGCTTTCCCTCATGAGGCTTTCCCACGAGGCTTTCCCACGAGGCTTTCCCACAGGGCTGTCCCACGTGCCACCGTGGTGTGAGTCGATCCTCGGCTTGAAAGTCGAGGCAGTGCAGGGAAAACATGGGACTGAGACATCTGGGGGACTCTGGGAATGGTGGCACGACCCTGGAGTTCCTCTCGCCTTTCCTGTGGAGAGCGCCTCCTCTTGAGATGCGACGGGAACGCGGGGAATTCTTTCCCCACCACGCAGGGAAAGGATCACTCCTTTCGAGCTAGGAGGCGGAAACGGGGCTCCTCTGGATGTGGGCGGTACTCTCGTGCTTCCATTTTCGAGTGGAGACGGGTATGTCGGGGAACTTCTTGAGTTGCAGCAAGGGTGTGAAGGACCCTTTGGAAAGTTCCAGAGGTTAGATGTGATTAGCCTCGAGATGCCTCAGCGGAAATGGGCCTCATCTCGCCTGGAGGGGAGAACCTCCTGGATTTTCTCGAGTTTCGGCAAGTGCTCTCGACTTATGACGAGGGACCTCAGGGACCCGCTCTGGTTGGCCTCAGGAAAGGCCAGTCCCCATGCGAGTTGCTCGGGGCCTCTCGGGATTCCTCTCCCGTCGATGCCGGGGCCTAAGACCTTGTGTGGAGTCGGTGCCAGGAACCTGAGGATTCCTCTCCAGTGCCTGACATGGATCTTGGGGTACTTCTGGAGTCTCCCCAGGGGAGTCAGTCCTCGTCTCGAGTGGGGCATGCACGTGCGCTTTCCTCCCGAGCTGTAGCAGCAGTGTCACGCTTCCCTTCGCGTGGATCAAGGGATCTGTGGCTTTCCCTCGAGGCTTTCCCACTAGGCTTTCCCACGAGGCTTTCCCACAAGGCTTTCCCCACAGGCTGTCCCACCGTGCCACCGGTGGTGTGAGTCGATCCTCGCGCTTGAAAGTCGAGGTCAGTGCAGGGAAAACAGGTTTCCCTGGAATGGACTGAGACATCTGGGGGACTCTGGAATGGTGGAACGACCCTGGAGTTCCTCTCGCCTTTCCTGTGGAGAGCGCCTCCTCTTGAGATGAGACGGGAACCCAGGGAATTCTTTCCCGACCACGCAGGGAAAGGATCCCTTCTCTCGATCTAGGAGGCGGAAACAGGGCTCCTCTGGATATTGGCGGGACTCTCGTGCTTCCTCTCGAGTGGAGACGGTTATGTCGGGGAACTTCTTGAGTTGCAGCAAGGGTGTGACGGACCCTTTTGAAGTTCCAAATGTTAGATGTGATTAGCCTAGAGACACCGCAGTGGAAATGGGTCTCATTTCGCCTGGAGGGGAGAACCTCCTGGATTTTCTCGAGTTGCGGCAGGTGCTCTCGACTTACGACGGGGACCTCCAGGACCCCGCTCTGGTGGCCTAAGGAAAGGCCAGTCCCCATGCACGTTGCTCGGGAGCCTCTCGGGATTCCTCTCCCGTCGATGCCGGGACCTAAGAGCTTGTGTGGAGTCGGTGCCGGAAACTGAGATTCCTCTCCAGTGCTGACATGGATGTTGGGGTACTTCTGGAGTCTCCCCAGGGGAGTCAGTCCTCGTCTCGAGTGGGGCATGCACGTGCGCATTCCTCCCGAGCTGTACCAGCAGTGTCATGCATTCATAGGCGTGGATCAAGGGATCTGTGGCTTTCGCTTGAGGCTTTCCCATGAGGCTTTCCCACAGGGCAGTCCCACGTGCCAACGTGGTGTGAGTCGATCGTCTTTGAAAGTCGAGGCAGTGCAGGGAAAACAGGTTTCCCTGGAATGGACTGATATACCTGGGGGACTCGGGGAATGGTGGAACTACCCTGGAGTTCCTCTCGCCTTTCCTGTGGAGAGTGCCTCCTTTTGAGATGCGACGGAATGCCGGGAATTCTTTCCCGACCACACAGGGAAAGGATACCTCTCTCGAGCAAGGAGGCGGAAAACGGGCTCCTCTGGATGTGGGCGGACTCTCGTGGTTCCTCTCGAGTGGAGACCGTATGTCGGCGGAACTTCTTGAGTTGCGCAAGGGTGTGAAGGACCCGGGAACTTC